>NC_037679.1:115046834-115346834 GCF_003255815.1 Theropithecus gelada | reverse complement strand
ATTTTTCACAAATACGTCTTCATCTTTTTGTTTATGTTTCTTGAAATTACCATTTTAAAATCCATGTAGGTCACCTGGCACAATAGCCAACTTAAGACCCACTTTCTTGTGCTGCCTTCCAATCTCTGAAATATTCTTAATTTATTATGCATGGCTTGCTTATATGTTTTGTTATTCTATCAATAGTTGGTCATAAACTCATAACATTTAGTATAGGGACATTTGCCATTAATGTATGTAGGCATATCTTTTAAAAACTAGAAAAGTCAAAGAGGCTGAGAGAAGATGGAAATGATTTATACATAAGATGGATGAAAATATTGAGGAATTATTAATCCAAGTGACTTTTGACACATTTTGGCAACTCACTAATTTTGCCATAATCTTTTCCAGTGATTTTCTATTCAGTCCTTTTAACTTCCTTCACACACTTATATTAAAAGAATGCAAATACTCTCCTACAATAAATTAACAAACACCTTGCTATGATGTCTATTTCTTTATTCAACAAATACTAGGGTGTATTATATATAAACATAGCTGTGATGATCTCTAATACATATTAAAATGAGGATGATATGGTCCATATAAGGTTAGTATATAAAGAACTACATAATTATTAGTACTATATATATAGTGTGTGTATATATATGTATATACATATATAGTGTGTGTTCATGTGTGTATCCATAACCAAATAACTATAAATCAAATAGCTCTACACCAAGAAAACAGTTCCATGTATGGCTCTGGAGTTTAGAAGAGAACACAAAAGCTAGGTTAAAAGTTGGAGAATCGACCGGGTGTGGTGGCTCATGCCTGTAATCCCAGCACTTTGGGAGGCCGAGATGGACAAATCACCTGAGGTCAGGAGTTCAAGACCCACCTGATCAATATGATGAAACCCCGTCTCTACTAAAAATACAAAAATTAGCCGAGTGTGGTGGCATGCGCCTATAATCCCAGCTACTCGGGAGGCTAAGGCGGGCAGATCATCTGAAGTCAGGAGTTTGAGACCAACCTGCCAATACGATAAAACCCCATCTCTACTAAAAATACAAAAATTAGCCAGGTGTGGTGGGTGCCTGTAATCCCAGCTACTCGGGAGACTGAGACAGGAGAATCACTTGAACCCGGGAGGTGGAGGTTGCCGTGAGCTGAGAGCGTGCCACTGCACTCCAGCCTGAGCAACAAGAGCGAAACTCCGTCTCAAAAAAAAAAAAAATGTTCAAGAATTTTCTATAGAGAGGTAATAAATGAAATCAAGAGGGAGAAATGACGTTGCTGTGGAAGACCATATATATACTGAGAGATATAAAGATAATATACTGGGAAAGATTTCTACTTAGTAAATAGAATAGGAGAAAGGAAAATCAAAGAAGGAATAGTCATAAGAACACAATGAAACAATACATGTCTAGTTTAATGAAAGTCTTAGGAAGAAATGTGAAAATAATCTAGAAATGATTGGCCAACAATGTCAAATAACCTAGAAAGCTAGGAAGATGAAGACCAAAAGAGGGCACTAAATTAGTGACGAAGAGATCACTGGGGCTACCTGAGAGTATCTGGGGGAGAACGTAAAAGGATTTGAGTAAAGTGAGTGAGAGGTGAGGAAGTAGAGGCAGGGAGTATAGTGAAAGGAGAAAAAGCAGGGTGGATTTGAGATTTTGTAGAATCATTGGCTATGGGGAAATTGAACACGCACAAGAGAGGGAGTGTTTGGTAGAGCAAAACCTTAGAGAAGATAGAAGGGGTTGGAACCAAGAAGTTAGGTGTGTATAGGGTGGGTTCTCTATAGAACTGTGGAGAAGGCAGAGATAATAGGCAAAGCCAAATTTTGAAGTGAACAGGAAGAAAGTTGAAGAAGCTCGTGTCTGGATTTTCAGAGATCAGGGAAGGTTCAGCATAGGTTCTGAATTGTAGACAAGTGATGAGACAGCTGATGATGATATTTTAATAGATAAGAATTCAAATGAAGACGGATAGGACTGATGGAATAAAAATGTGGAAGAAAAGGAAGGAGAACATGATAAAATCAAAGAGTTGTGTATCATATAATAATAATGAGGACATAGCCAGAAGGAAGTTTCAAGTTGTAGATCTGAGAGTGAAACTTTTTTGAGGAATGTGCCATGAGAGATCCATTATAAGATGGTATTGCTTCAGAATTCCTCCCAAAACATGCCTGGGGGATGAATTAACAGGACCTTGGTTATATCATGACCTAGTCGATGGCATGATCCCAGCTGGGACTGCCTGTGCTGCTACAGCAAATCTCTACTTGTGACCCAACATGAAAGAGAATTTGGAGGCCAGGGAAAGTGGCTTTAAATTATGAGGCTTCTTTTTCAACATTTGCAGAAACAACTGTCACTTATATGTACATCAAGCTTAACTTTCATATAAATTATATATCTAGTCAAAAGTATCCAAGGCAAAAACATTCAATCTTCAGGCTTTTCATGGACCTAGAACTCTTTATGTGGGCATATAACTGTACTATAACCTTATACTTTTATATATTTCTAGGGCTTATAGAAACAGGAGCTATTATTGGTCCTTTGATTGGACTTTTGTTGGCATCGTTCTGTGCAAATGTTTATGTTGACACTGGATCTGTGAACACAGGTAATTCAATAAAATCTATTTGTACAGTGTCTAGAGTATACAAAGCATCTCAGGTATATTATCACATATAATCATGGCCTTACTTGACCTTCAATTTGATAAATGATCTCCACTTTAAAAGTGAGAAACTCTAGTGGAAGAATTTAAATAACTTTTCAAATATTCCAAACCAGAAAACAGTAGAGCAAAATAAAATGCTAATCTGACACAGAATCGCATGCTCTTTCTACTGCACTTCAACTGTATTTCTTGGTTTTACAAAATTTAGGCATGTAGGTTTGAATTTATTTCAATTAAGCAATCATTTATTGATGATGAGATAGAACTTGTAGCTGTTTAGTTAATACCTGCTTTTAAATCCCTTACATGATAGACAGATAACCAGCCTAATTTATTACTAGACAATATTATAACACCACATATTATTAGAAAAATTTTATCAGTGTCTGAATTGTAAGCCAATTTTATACTTGGTTAGGACCTGATAATTCTAATTTTAAGAATTTTCTATACAGAAAATACTGACTTAAGTATTAATACATACAGAAAATGTATTAATCTATACAGAAAATACTGACTTAAGCTAATAAAAGTGTGTATATTTCTTTACAGATGATCTGACCATAACTTCCACTGACACTCGTTGGGTTGGTGCATGGTGGTTTGGCTTTCTGATTTGTGCAGGAGTTAATGTGCTCACTGCCATTCCTTTTTTCTTTTTGCCCAAAACACTTCCAAAGGAAGGACTGGAGAATAATGCTGACATCATTAAAAATGAAAATGAAGACAAACAAAGAGAAGAGGACAAGAAAGAAAAATATGGAATCACTAAAGGCAAATATACATATTTTAAATACTATGAAATTGACCTTTTATTTCATGTAGATATGTCTGTATTTTAGTCTAACACTATGATATGCTATCCTGTGTTGAGACAATTTGTCATCAACAGTCACCAGTCAGTAATACCTAACTAGTCCTTTTCTTCCTATGGTACTACTTAAAAGAAATAATATAATTTGGAAGCTGAATTATTTCAGATTAGCATTCATGTAAACTTTTATGTCAGTCTTGGCACTCTCTCTCTCTCTCTCAGATATCTATATCTATATCTATATCTATATCTATATATCTCTATGTTCTCTGTAAAATGGGTTTTTTGAGCAAATGAGACTATATGTATATAGTCTCATATATATAGATATATATATCTATATATAGTCTCATTTGCTCAAAAAACCCATTTTTCAGAGAACATAGGTTGAATTGAAACAAAATGAACAAGCAAATTTAAACTAAGAACAAAAGTAGGAAAGAGTATACTCTGATCTTAATAGGTAGTATAGTTTTGTAACCAATGTGTTAGATTAATTATGAGCTTCCTGGAAGTTAAAGCAGAAAGAAAAAAAAAAAAAAAAAAAAAACATGATCAGTGACCCACCTCTCTATACTTGGTAGAGGGAAGAATAATTATAAATAATTTATAAAAAGAAATATAAATAATTTATAGAAAGAAATTATAATAAAAAGAAAAGAATAATTTATAAAAATTTATAAAAAGAAGCAGTTCTCCAAGGAAGAAATTGTAGAAAAAAATAAAAAATGATCATATGATGTATGATACAGGTAATATTGAGCCACATAGTGGTTTTCCAGCAAATGAAAGGGTAAATTTCATGTAACATTTTTTTTGGTACGGAACCTCAATAAAAGCTCAAAGCATAATTTATAGAAGGGTTTTCTGTGGGAAACTAAACTAAAAAAGCCTCAGTATTTAGTACTCAAGAGCACTGATGCTCAAACTTGGCTGCACATTGGAATCACCTAGGAAATTTTAAAACTGATTGATGCCTGGAAGTTCTGTAGTATTCCCAAAAGGTCTGATTTAGTTAGTGTGGATGTGTGGCCTGGGTATTGGAACTTAAAAATGTTTATTTGATGGATGGTGAGGGGCTCAGTTTTCTGTCAAATGGGGATAAATTATTGTTGTGGGAAGGTAAAAGACATTCTAGCACACATTATTATTAATACTGATACTAGTATTAGTACTTTTATTGTTGCCGTTGCTGTTTCTATCATCACTCATAAGTTACAATGTCAATTTGCAAGGAAATTTTCTTAACAATTATAAATTCTCTTAAATCACAATTGAGCATAATTTAATACATCTTGGGTCATTAGGAGCCAACTCAGAATCTTGCAAATTCTCAGAATCATTCTGATGATATTAAAAACTCTTCTTAAAGGATTGTTATGGACTGATAGACCTCTTGTGGTCTGCAAGATCAGTTCCATTTTCAAAATCAGGAAAGAGCTTAGCTTGTTGCAAGACATAGAAAACACACTTGTGCTTCTGAAACTCATCTATTAGGACAGGGATGTCAACAAACGTGGGTGACTTAAAAACCTTCAGAATCCGGACAATAACTCTCTCTCCTGTCAGGTACCCTATTCATAAATATAAATTTTATAATTATAACTCATTTGTTTGCATTAATCTGTGTGTCTTCCTCTTCTAAATTATTTATTTATTGAAATTTTGTTCCAGAATGAATTGTGAGCAGTTTATTAAGCAAACCAGGATTGTGCAAAATAAGAAAGTCAAGACAGAGAACATGTGGACAGGAAAAGTGAAAGGAAATTAAAAGTGAGAACTTGAGCCTGAATGGCAGCAGTGTGACCAAGAACATTTACAAGAGGCAGGCCACACATTACTAGAGGCAGGTCACACATTACTAGAGGCAGGCCACACATTTGGCTCTGTGCTTTTTCTAACAGGAATAATTTTTGATTAAATCATTTACATAGTCCTTAGAATGTACCAAAGGAATCAGCATTGCTGAGGGTGGGACCTGGATGTTGGTATTTTAAAAAATATCTCCAGGTAGATCTTGTTGAGAACCATTGGCAGAACCACTGAAACTGTTGTTCTGAGGAAGCAAAAAAAAAAAAATTCTGGATACTTGAGAACATTCATATCTCATTAATTCCCACATATATCTTTATTTCAAATGTTCAAGGAGTGATAAAATAAATATTTATGTGAAATCTTCTTCATCAACTTGATTTTCCTCCAGACATTACAGAACAGAACAAGCATCCTTCATTCTAATGAGCTGTAGAAAAAATAATATATTAATAGAAGAACAAAAGATTAGAAATAAAATGCTGTGGATGTAGACAATATTTTGGTCACTTAGTAGTTTTGCTTATTGATCTTTAAGACTCAATAGTGACTTATTGAGGGCTGTTCTGATCCCTACCCAGTCAGCTACATCACTGACTTCCGGAAGCCACCAAAACATTTCTATGACTTCAGCTTTCAAGAGGAAAAAGGAATTAACAAACACATACACATTACAAAATAGTAAAAAACATAATTTGTTGCGGCGGTGGATGTTTCAGGAAAAGCCAGTCACAAAACGCAAAGCCAAGTTCATTTGACACAGTTGTCATTCTTTCATTTCAGATTTTCTACCATTCATGAAAAGTCTTTCCTGCAATCCAATTTATATGCTTTTCATACTTATAAGTGTGATACAGTTCAACGCATTCGTTAACATGATCTCCTTCATGCCTAAATACATAGAACAGCAATATGGAAAATCATCTTCAGATGCAATCTTTCTAATAGGTATGTTTGTTTTTCTCTGCATTACTAGCACAATTTTTACCCCCATGAAATGGTGAATAGTGTGATGTAGCAAACATCTAAGGGTGTAGCAAACTCCTAAGTTGAAGTCTTTTAGCATATTTTTTGTCTCTGGTGGATTTCTTCCTTCTATTCTCCAAAAAAAAAAAGAAAAAATCAAGAAAGGGTAGGGAAGGGAAGAGGTCAGAGATATCTTGATTTTCTCTCCGAAGTCAGAATGTGAATTCATAATATTAATGCAAATCTTTGGGAGTGCAAAAATTACATATTTTCAGATAGGATTCTGCATTTTACTACCAAATTGTACTCTCTTGGTTCCAGTTCAAGGATTCTGTGGTCCTCCTAATTTAATTTTTCGGTCCCCCTAGTGGTTTTAGGTGTCTCTGCAGCCACACACATTCGGCCTTTCCTGCAACCACACTAACCTCAGTGGTTTTAGCCTAACTTGGGTTTTTCCTGGGATATTTCCACTGTTTTGAAAAGTCAATATCCCAAGCTACTTGTATCCACACTACCTAAAGTGCTTGTGAAAGCTTCAAATACCTGGGGTTCCCCCTCAGACACACTGAATCAGACCTAGGGTGTGGGGCTCTGGAATGGATTTTTAACAAGTTCTCTCCATAATATGATTCAGGGAGCCAGATGTTCACATTGTACGGATGGAACCTAGGGCTATCTTCTCCTTTTACTATTCTTTTTTTTTTCTCTTATTGGGAAGGGTTGAGAGAGGAAGAGCGCTGGCCAGTAGCAGCAAGACTTGAAATGTAAATACACCTGACAGCAACAGGCTCAGCAAAGTGACTCTCTAAAGTACCTTGAACTGGGTGTGGTGGCTCATGCCTTTAATTCCAGCACTTTGGGATGCTGAGGAGCGAAGATCACTTGAGGCCAGGAGTTCAAGACCAGCCTGGACGACATAGCAAGGCTTTGTCTCTGCAATTTTTGATTTTAAATTAGTCAGGTGTGGTGTCGTGTACCTGTAGTCCCAGCTACTTAGAAGGCTGAGGTAGGAGCAGCTCTTAAGCCCAGGAGGTTGAGGCTCCAGTCAGCTATGATCATATCACTGCACTCCAGCCTGGGCAATAGAGTAAGATTCTGTCTCTAATAAAAGAAAAGAAAAGCACCTTGAGAGAAGTCTAATTCTTCACAACCAAAGTGGGCATAAGTAACTGAAAAATTGTATATATATGTTCTCATTACACAGAATAGAAGGTAATAAATGAATAAATTACTGGCCAATTTTGACTTGCCACTTCTACCTGGATCCGAAGAAGAGAGATTTTTGTCATGATCTCTGCCTATAAGAAATTCACAAGCTACTGCAATGAGTTAAACGAATGATAATATAACAACAAGAGTCTCCCAAAATATACTTCCCCATTTATGGGGTATTTCAAAATCTCCCTGTGGGTCATGTGTAACTAAGTGGGGATAAAATTAAATTATTCTTCTTCACTATGAGTTGGACCTAAATAGTTTCTTATATAAGACATATTACATAAAAGTGGTAACATATTGATTCCTTTGGTAAGTCATTTTGTGAATAATATTTTATTTGCATTTATAGGTATTTATAACTTACCTCCAATATGTATTGGATACATAATTGGTGGTTTAATTATGAAGAAGTTCAAGATTACTGTCAAACAAGCTGCCCACATAGGATGTTGGTTATCCTTACTTGAGTATCTTCTCCATTTTTTATCTTTTCTCTTGACTTGTGAAAATTCTTCAGTTGTTGGAATAAATACCTCTTATGAAGGGTATGTTGTTTTCTAATGAATGTCAGAATCTTTCAACAAATGGTTAATATTATATTTTTTACAATGGCAATGCATGATCAGATCGTTTGCTTATTGGAGTTAATGGTAGTAATCCCTGCTCTTCCTGTATGTTTTCTCCATCTGTCAATCAAAAGCCAATCTATCCAAGCTCTAGGCTTATTAACGAGATTGGGAATATATCACAGGGTGAGTGAATTTATCATTGCATGTGCATGTGGGTGTGTGTGCATGATTGTCTTTGTGATATCCGAGTAGACATCCTATGAAAGAAACTGCCTACAGTTTTAGTTTGTATTAAAATATGTTATCCATATGTCTTATACTCCCATAACTGAGTGAAACTAAGAGTAGACTATACAGTCAAAATAGCCTTTATATGTTTACACAATGGGCTTAAGTTTGGCATAACTAAATCATAATACATGATAAATTAATTAATACATAATTCATATATTTCATTTGTATTGCTATATCTAAAATATTGAATACTTTCATATTTTGTATTTTGAAGGTTATCTGGGTTTTATTGAAAGGTTTTCCATAGTGATGTACATTAAAAGAATTCACCTGTAGGGCACATTTTGATAATCAAGCTATCAGTTAAAATGAAATAAAGAACATCCTAAAATGTTTTTTCAAAATTATCAAGGTTTATTAGATTGAAATAATTTCAAATGTAAAATCATAATATAATTTTATATATGGTATTTGATTTGAGACTCATAAACTTTATTTAAGATAAGCATTATTACCTCCACTTTACAGATGAAATTGAGATTCAGAGAGATTTAATGATAAAGGGAGTTCATTTCAAATCTCTTCAACCACATCAATGCAGAAATGGATTTTAAAATTGGAATAAATTTTAAAGATTGTCTCCATCTCCAATGATGCTGATTCCCAGACATAATGTGTCAAAAGTCGCACTGTGATCTAGTCTGAATTCAGTCTCTAAACTGCCACGCAAGTGCTCTTTCAATCGTATTACAAGCACTGGTCACTTTTTATATTAGTAGAATGTATTTCTTTCATTCAAATACCTACGTTTCTGGAACTAAATGTATTATCTATATTACAAGTGGAACTTGCAGATTTTTGTCTTCATGCTAGTCCTTTCTTGCTATTTGCTACCTAATGGATGAATCACAGAGATTAGTTCATCCTCATCTTTTGAAATCTAATAGTATGTGAAAACGTGACTCCCACAAGGTAGGCACAATGCTTATTTATTGCCTGTATATTCTTCTGAGATAAATCATTGAAAGAGTGGCTATGTGGTCATCAAAACAGGTCTCTTTTATACCAAAGCTATAGTAAACAGGTCACACATTGATGATTGGAAGATTTCTCTTTCTATTCATGGGAGGAGAAGAAATCTAATTGGGGATTGAGATGAAAAGAAGAGAAAAATGATTGAATCATCTTTTAATATCTATGGCATTATTTTAAATCATTTCAGAATTCCACAAGATTTGTATATGGGAAATAACGTCTTTGCTAATTGCAATGTGGATTGCAACTGTCCATCTAAAATATGGGATCCTGTGTGTGGAAACAATGGCTTGTCATATCTGTCAGCTTGTCTTGCTGGTTGTGAGACATCCATTGGAATGGGAATAAACATGGTAAGACATCCTATTTGACAGAACTTTTTTGAGTTGCATTTTTACTTTCCAACTATGAACTGGGCCTACACTTAATAAAAGTAAAATTAGTGTTTCCTCAAAACCAAATTAGTTTCTTTGTATGTGGAAAAATAACTCTATGACAGTCACTTGATTACCTTTTATTTCCCAGATCTTATGTAAAACCTTCATAGCATCTGAACAGTGATCTGAAATTTCCAAGAAGTTTACATTATTACTCAAATAATTTGGGTTGTAAATACTCTGGACTAAAAAAATTTTTATCATTGAAATAAAGTTGGTGGTTTGATCTCAATTGTCCAGCTAATTGCTTTGCTATACATACATATATAATATATATATATATTTTTTTTCTGTGTATATGTATGGGTGTGCTTTCTGTGTTTTTCACATTCTGACAGTTCTTTAAGAATTTAGAATTAGGAATGCTCTCTTGCCTCTAACATATCACGATATAATATAACAACACTAATACTAATATAATGTTGGTTGGTGATCAAAGTAGACTATAAATTTTGATTCTTATTAAGACTTGGAAACATGTAACAATTCAAAAAAAGTTGACAATTCTGTTTTTGAAATAAACTCCCTTCCCTTCCCTTCCCTTCCCTTCCCTCCCCTCCCCTCCCCTCCTCTCCCCTCCCCTCCCCTCCTCTCCCCTCCTCTTCCCTTCCCTTCCCTTCTCTTCCCTTCCCTTCCCCCTTTCCTTTCCCTTCCTTTTTTTCCTTTTTTGAGATGGAGTCTCACTCTGTCGCCCAGGCTAAAGTGCAGTGGCACGATCTCAGCTCACTGCAACCTCCGCCTCCCGGGTTCAAGCAAGTCTCCTGCCTCAGTCTCCCGAGTAGCTGGGATTACAGGCACACGCCACCATGCCCAGGTAATTTTTGTATTTTTAGTAGAGACGGGGTTTCACCATGTTGGTCAGGCTGGTCTCGAACTCCTGACCTCATGATTTGCCTGCCTCGGCCTCCCAAAGTGGTGGGATTACAGGCGTAAGCCACTGCACCCTGCCGAAATAAACTGTTTCTTTAGAAGCAAAGCTTTGATTATTTGTAAGCATCTAAATATTTCAGTTGAGCACTCTGAAACAGATTTTGTTTGTCCAGTGTAGTGTTGTATCAAAACACTATTTTAAAAAGTGTATTGGCTGGGCGCAGTGTCTCACGCCTGTAATCCCAGCACTTTGGAAGGCAGAGACGGGTGGATCATCTGAGGTCAGGAGTTCAAGACCAGCCGGCCAACATGGTGAAATCCATCTCTGCTAAAAATACAAAATGTAGCTGGGTGTAGTGGTGAGCACCTGTAGTCCTAGCTACCCTGGAGCCTGGGGCAAGAGAATCACTTGAACCTGGGAGGCAGAGGTTGCAGTGAGCCAAGTTCATACCACTGCACTCTAGCCTAGGCGACAGCATGAGTCTCTGTTTCAAATAAATAAATAAATAAAATAATTAAAAAGTGTGTCTTTAGGGTCGCTTATTAGTTATTACAATATTTAGAAAAATATACCATTTTTCTGAAATCACCCTTCCAGTTTTGTTATATGCTGTAATCTTGAGAGACATCATAATGGAGATGGATTAAAGGGAACAAGCAGTCACCATCTTGATCCAACTGGCTGTGTAGAAAATGTTTAAAATTTGTGTTCAAGATATTTCTTTCTTAGTTAGTGTAATATGTTATTTTTTGACAGGTGTTCCAAAATTGCAGCTGTATTCAAACTTCAGGAAATTCATCTGCAGTTCTTGGGCTGTGTGACAAAGGACCTGACTGTTCCATGATGCTCCAGTACTTCCTAATCTTGTCAGCAATGAGCAGTTTCATTTATTCTTTGGCTGCCATACCTGGATATATGGTTCTCTTGAGGTACAAAATTATTTTCCTTATTTACATTTTTTTGGGTACAAACAAATTCTCTTGAGGTACAAAATTATTTTCCTTATTTTTAATTTTTTTAAGCTACCTTAAATTTAAGGTAGCTTGTTCTAAGAAAGTCACTCAGGACTCAGTATCTAAGAACTCAGTGCTCTAACGTACCATTTATTAAGGGCTTTGTATTAAGCATTTTTGAATTTCACAAAATTTTAAAGTTAGCAATGCACATGTTCATCTCCTGGCATTTCATTCCTATTCCTCCCTATTTTTCTTCCTTATTTCTTAGAGTTAAATGAGTGGACCTCTCATTCTGTGACAAAAGAGACACATTTACATCTTAGTGTAGGCCATAGAAAATGGCCATTTTGATAGGTAAAGAGTGGGTGCCTAGCAGCCATTTCCTAAGGTTCAACCTATAGGACAGCAGCGCAAAGCTCTGAGAAGCCCCCATCTCACCAAGGCCACTGGATCTTTCTGAGCTCCATTTTTCTTTAATAATAATGGGCATAATAATAAATACTCAGCTCTCTCACAAGGCTACTGTGAGATATCAGTGCTGAAGGACTTTCTAAAACTAGGAAACTGCAGAGCTAGTTTTCAAATTTAGGTATATTAAATAAATCTTCTTTCAGCTACACCACTCTTCATGCCTAGTAAACAATCCTGAACATAGTTTGTAATTTTTCTCTCTTCTTCTTGTTTTGGAGCTCAAAAGTAGAGTTAAGTTAATCACAATGCTCAAGTCATAACACATTATCATCACAGGCCAGAGCAAGGATTCTCTCTTATTTTACTTCATTTATTTATTTACTTCTATTCAATTCTCTATTTCCAGTCACCATAGCTGCTCACTTAAATATGACAGATAAATGTCATTAAATATGCATTTCCTTTGTAAAATATTAAATTTTTTTGTGTGTATGTGTTTTTATATTCACACAAATGGTATTAAGTCTTGTTCTGGTTCATAAGGTAGATGCATAAATAAATTCACCAGTCCTATTTAGAGTAATTTTTATATCATCACTGCATGGGAGTTAGAATTATCTCACTTTGTGATGCTGACTAATCCAATGGGTGTAAAATACTAATGATAGCTCACTGACGTGTTAATATGTGATTTCCTGATATACTGAGCTTAAGCATCTCTTCAAACAACTTTTTTAGCTATTTAGGCTTCTGATAGATGATGCTTATTCAATTTATTTTACCCATTTTACTCATTATATTTCCTATCTCTTATGTTTTCCTTGATGATTTTGATGATTACGATGTAAATTACAGGTATTAATGTAATACTGTTTATGTTATACAATTATCTTCACTTAGTCTGTCTTCTTTCTTTTAACTTTTACAGTGCCATTTATGAAATGAAATCCTAAATTTTGTTGTACTAAAATCTAACAATTTTCTTGCCTTAGTGTTTGTGTATTTGGAAGATAAGTCACATTTTTAAAATTGCTTCCACATTTGTAACTTACAAAAATATTCCCTTAAATTTTATTTCCTCCTAGCTTTCCAGCTTCACCTTCTGCATAGTTTTTTAAGCCATCTCAAATCTATTTTTATATGTGGATTAAGGTACATAGATATCCAGTGTTGTTTTTCTCCGAATAATAAAGTTTTTTTCCAAAATCATAGCCTATATAATACATCCTTTTTCCTTTGATTTGTGGTGCCACCATCTCAAGTTTTTATATAATGTGAATCTATTTTTCATCCTTACTCTGTTCCACAGATTTATTTGCCTGTTCTCATACCAGTGTCACCTTGATTTAATTACTTTGGCCTTGCAAACGTTAGTATTTCATATGGTAACTTTTCCTCACCCCCCTGTCATCTTCACTTTTCCTTTATTCTTTTATTCTCAAACTGATTTAGCTGTCTGTGGGTCTTTATATCTTCATAAGAATTTCAATTGAGTTAGTGTAGATTCCACAGATTACTTGGAGAAAAATCTGACATCAAATATTTTTGAACATGTAATATCCTCGCATTTGCTTAAATGTTCCTTTGTATCCTTAAATAAAGTTCTGAAAATTTTTCATAAAGGTGATGTGCCATTAGATTCCTTCTTAAATACTATATATAAATATATAAATTATATACGCACGTATGTATACATATACATGTCTATATATGCACACACATATATGTACATACAGCCACATAGATACATACATACATACACACACACACACACACACTGAGAAAAACAAATGGTTTCTTTATTCATACAGAACATTTCTGATAGCCAGATATGTGGATTATTTTCCTACACTGTCCAATTCTGCAGCACCAGCTGGGTGTTCTACAGTTCCATGCAATTCTGGTACTATCTACATAGACTTTGCATCAGATTGCACAAGTTAAAAGGCTCAGTCCTATTAGACTGCCCCCAATCTAGATGTCAATCACAAGTCCAGACACCCTGGGCTTTTGTTTTGTTTTGTTTTGTTTTGTGTTCTACCCTGGGCTTCTGACTGACAAGCTATGCATTAGGGTTGACTCCTCCATTTTCTAGAATGGCTCACGGAACTCAGGGAAGAAACACTTGACTTACATTTATTGGTTTATTATGAAGGTTATTGTAAAAGACACAAATGGAAACCAGGGTAGGGTTGGGGTGTGCCACTCTCCTGGCATATGGATATGTTTACCAGCTCAGAAGCTCATCCAATCTCCTAGTTCAAGAGCTTTTAGTGAGCTTGATCTTCAGTGCACACATCCCACTCCATCCTCCTGGAGGTCTGAGTGTGGGGTGGAGAATTCCAGTCTTCTAATAACTTGGTCTTTCTGGTGACCAGTCCCAGCCTCAGTCTGGGAGCCCACCCTGTCGTCTCATTAGTATAGACTCAGGTGTGATCAAAACAATCTCCTTAAGAATGACAAAATACATTCCTACCACTAAGGACGCTCCAAGGGAATTCCAAGAACTCCAAGGACCCATGTGCCAGCAGCTAGGGACAAAGACCAAATATATTTCTTGTGACGCCATCCACACACACACACACACATACACACACACACACACACACAGAGAATGGTGCCATTACCATCACAAACATGCAATATACATATATATCATACACATGTAAATATTTGTGATTGCAAATATATATAGATATGAATATGTGTATTTGTGATTTTAAACCTATTTATATTGTATTGATTTTAAATATATTTAAATTTATATTTGTATTGCTTATAATTTGTGATTATCAATGTGATTTTACATATTTTGTGTGTATATGTATATATGTGTATCATTTCCCCATATACAAATATAAATTGTATATCTAGATTATAATTACATAGCATATAATTAAAATTATACATAAAATAAATCAGAAGTAAAAACTAGATTAAAAAATTATATAATCATATATAAATATAATGTTTTAATTTTTAATTTTTATGGGTATATAGTAGGTGTATATATTTATGGGTTACATGAGATATTCTGATACAAGCATGCAGTGTGTAATAACCACATTAGGGTAAATGGGGTATCCATTCCCTCAAGCATTTATACTTTGTGTTACAAGCAATTCATTTGTACTCTTTTAGTTATTTTAAAATGTACAATTAAATTATTTTCCACTATAGTCACTCTATACACTATCAAATAGTAAGTTTAATTCATTTCTTCCATTTTTTCGTACCTATTAACTATCTCTACTTCCCCACCACACCCAGGCTACCCTTTCCAGCCTCTGGTAACAACCCTTCTGTTCTCTATCTCCATGAGTTCAATTGTTTTCATTTTTTCTTTTTTTTCTCAGATGGAGTCCCACTCTGTTGTCCAGGCTGGAGTACAGTGGCGTAATCTTGGCTCACTGCAACCTCCACCTCCCTGGCTCAAGCAATCCTCCAGCTTCAGCCTCCTGAGTAGCTGGGACTACAGGCATGCACCACCACACCTGCTAATTTTTGTATTTTTAGTAGAAATAGTGTTTTATTATGTTGGCCGGGCTGGTCTTGAACTCCTGATCTCAGGTGATCCACCCGCCTTGGCCTGCCAAAGTGCTGGGATTAGAGGCATGAGCTCCCGGGCCCAGCCTGTTCTCAGTTTTAGCTCCCACAAGTAAGTGAGGACATGTAAAGTTTGTTTTTTGGTGCCTGGCCTACTTTACTTAACGTAATGACCTCCAGTTCCATTCATGTTGTTGCAAATGAAATGGTCTCATTCTTTTTTTTATGGCTGAATATTACTCCATCATGTATATGTACCACATTTTCTTTATCCATTCTTCTATTGCTGGACACTTAGGTTGCTTCCAAGTCTTGACTATTGTGAATAGTGCTGCAATAAACATGGCAGTGCAGATATCTCTTTGATACATTGACTTCCTTTCTTTTGAGTATATATTAATACATAGAAGTGGGATTGCTGGATCATATGGTAGCTCTATTTTGAGTTTTTTGAGGAATCTCCAAACCGTTCTCCATAGTGGTTGTACTAATTTACATTCCCACCAACAGTGTAGGAGGGTTCCCTTTACTCCACATCCTCACCAGTATTTGTTACTGTTTTTGTATACAAGTCATTTTAACTGGGGTGAGATGACATCTCATTGTAGTTTTGATTTGCTCAGACTTCTAGTAGTATCTTGAATAACAATGGTGAAGGTGGGCATCCTTTTCATGTCCTTTTCAAGAAGAAGGGCTTTCAGTTTTTCCCCATTCAGTATGATACTCACTAGAGGTCTCTCATATATGGCCTTTATTATGTTGAGGCATGTTCCTTTTACACCCAGTTTTCAGAGAGTTTTTTTTTTTTTTGTACTATAAAGCGATGCTGAATCTTATCAAATGTTTTTTCTACATTAGTTGAAATGATCATATGTTTTTATTTGTTTGTTCTTTTGGTATGATGTATCATATAGATTGATTTACATACGTTTGAACTATTCTTGAATCTCTGGGATAAATCCCACTTGTTCATGATGAATGATCTTCTTAATGTGTTGTTGAATTTGTTTTGATAGTATTTTGTCGAGGATTTTTGCATCAGTATTCATCAGGGACATTAGCCTTTAGTTTTCTTTTCTTTTTTTTGTTTTTTTCCTACGTGTCTTTTTCCGGTTTTGGTATCAGGATAAGACTGACCTCATAGAATGAGTTTGGAAGGCTTCTCTCCTCCTCTGTTTTTCAGAATAGTTTGAGTATATTGGTATTATTTCCTTTTTAAATGTTTGGTAGAATTAGGCAGTGAAGCTATTGGGTCTTTTCTTTGCTGGAGACTTTTTATTACAGCTTCAATCTCATTACTTGTTATTGATCTGTTCAGGTTTTGGATTTCTTCATAGTTCAATCTTGGTAGGTTGTATGTGTCTAGGATTTCATCCATTTCTTCTAGGTTTTCCAATTTATTGGCATACAGTTGTTCATAATAGCCTTTAGTTTAACATAGCTTAATAATTATTCTTAAAATCCTTTGGATTTCTGTGGTATCAGTTGTAATGTCTTCTTTTTCATATATGATTTTATTTATTTGAGTCTTCTCTCTTTTTTCCTAGTTATTTTGGCTAAGGGTTCATCAATTTTGTTTTTCTTTTCAAATAACTATTTTTTTTTTGTTTTGTTGATCTTTTATATTGTTTTCTTCATTTCAATTTCATTTATTTCTACTCTGATCTTTATTATTTCTTTTCTTCTATTAATTTTGTGTTTGGTTTGCTCTTGCTTTTCTAATTCTTTAATATGCATTATTATTATTATTTTTTCTTTCTTTTTTTTTTGAGACGGAGTCTCAGTCTGTCGCCTAGGTTGGAGTGCAGTGGTGCGATCTCGGCTCACTGCAACCTTCGCCTCCCACGTTTAAGCAATTCTTCTGCCTCAGTCTCCTGAGAAGCTGGGACTACAGGCTCACACCACCACATCGAGATAATTTTTGTATTTTTATTAGAGACAGGGTTTCACCATGTTGGCCAAGATGGTCTTGATCACCTGACCTTGTGATCCACCCACTTCATCCTCCCAAAGTGCTGGGATTACAGGTGTGAGCCACCACACCCGGCCTATTGGGTTGTTTATTTAAAGTTTTTCTTCTTTTTTGATGTAGGCATTTATAGTTATAAACTTCCTTCTTAGTACCACTTTCACTGTATCCCATGAGTTTTGGTATGTTGTGTTTCCATTATTATTTAAGAAATTTTTAAATTTTCTTCTTAAGTTTTTCATCGACCCACTGGTCATTCAGGAGCATATTGCTCAATTTCCATGTGTTTGTATAGTTTTCAAAATCCCTCTTGTTATTGATTTGTAGTTTGTGGTCAGAGAAGATACTTGATACTGTTTCAGTTTTTTTGGATGTTGTAAGACTTGTTTTGTGAGCTAACATATGGTCCATCCTTGAGAAGATCCATGTGCTGGATTCATATTTGTATTCTGTAGCCATTGGATAAAATGTTCTGTAAATATTTATTAGGTTCCTTTGGTCTATAATTTGGATTAAATCCAATGTTTCTTCGTTGATTTTTTTGGGGGGGTCTGGAAGTTCTGTCCAATGCTGAAAGTGAGGTGTTGAATTCTTCAGCTATTGTTGTATTAGGCTCTCTCTCTCTCTTTTGCTTTATATATCTGGTGCTTCAATGTTGGGTGAATACATATTTATAACTTTTATGTCCTCTTGCTTAATTAATCCTTTTATCCTTATATAATGATCTTCTTTGTCTCTTCTTACAGTTTTTGTCTTAAAATCTATTTTGTCTGGTATAAGAATGTTACTCCTGCTCTTTTTTGGTTTCTATCAGCATGGAATATCTTTTTCGTCCCTTTATTTTCTGTGTCTCTGTCTTTATGAGTGACATGTGTTTCTAGTAGACAACAGATTATTGTTTAATCTTGCATAAAGAAACTAATAAACAAAAAGAAAACTAAAAAAAATCCTCTACATTTTAACTTTGTCCCCCTGATTTTTAACATTTTGTTATTTCTATTTCTATTTTATTGTACTGTCTATGTCTTGAAAACTTGTTAATATTTTTGGTTAGTTCATCTTTTAGTCTTTCTAGTTAAGAGTAGTTTATACATCACAGTCACAGTGTTATAATATTCTGCATTTTTCTGCTTGCTTACTATTTCCAGTGATCTTTGTACCTTCAGATGAATTCTCATTGCTTATCAACATCCTTTCCTTTCTGATTGAAGTACTCCCTTTAGTATTTCTGATAGCATGGGCTGGTATTGATGAACTCCCTCAGCGTTTGCTTGTCTGGGAAAATCTTTATTTCTTCTTTTTGTTTGGAGGATATTTTCACCAGATATAAAGGTAAAAGTTTTTTCCTTAAGCACTTTAAATATGTCATGCCACTCTCTCCTGGCTTGTAAGGTTTCGCCTGAAAAGTCTGCTGCCAGTTGTATTGCAGTTCCATTGTATGTTAGTCACTTCTTTTCTCTTGCTGCTTTGAGAATTGTTTATTTATACATGACCTTGGGGGATTTATTGAATTCCTTGAGGTGATCTTCTTTGGGTTAAATCTGCTTAGTGTTCTATAATCTTCTTGCACTTGGATATCAATACCTTTCTCTTGGTTTGGGAAGTTCTCTGTTGTCAACCCTTTGAATAATCTTTCTACTCCTATCTCTTTCTCTACCTTTTCTTTAAGGCAAATAACTATTAGATTTGCCCTTTAGAGACTATTTTGTGGATCATTAAGGTGCACTTCACTCTTTTTTATTTCTTTTTTCTTTTGTATCCCTTACTGTGTATTTTCAAATAGCCTATCTTCAAGCTCACTAAATCTTTCTTTTGCTTGATAAATTCTGCTATTAAGACATTCTGAGGCATTCTTTAGTATGTCATTGCAGTTTTTTAACTGTAGAATTTCTGCTTGATTCTTTTTTTTTATGTCAACCTCTTTGTAAAATTCATCTGATAGTGTTCTGAATTTTTTATCTGTATTATCTTGAATTTCTTTGAGTTTCCTCAAAATAGCCATTTTGAATTCTCAATCTGAAAGGTCACACATATCTCTCTTTCTCCAGGATTGGTCCCTGCTGCCTTGTTTAGTTCCTTTGGTGAAGTCATGTTTTCCTATATGTTCCTCATGCTTGTCAATGTTTGTTGGTATCTGGGCATTAATGAATTAGGCATTTATCAGAGTCTTCATAGTCTGGGTTTGTTTGTGCCATCCTTCTTGAGCAGGCTTTCCAGGTATTGAAAAGGATTTGGGCCCCCAAGCCCAGTAATGCTGTGGTTCATGTAGACTCATAGAGTTACCACTTTGGAGGTCTTGGACAAGATCCAAAAGAATTCTCTGGATTACTAGGAAGAGATTCTTGTTCTTTTGCCTTAGTTTCTCCCAAACAAATGGAGTCTGTCTGTGCTAAGCTGCCTGGAACTGGGGGTAGGGTGACGCAAACACCCCTGTGGCCACCACCTCTGGGACTGTGCTGTGTTACATTGGAATCCAGCACAGCACTAATCTCACCCAAGACCCACTGTTACCTCTACCTGGCTACCACCTGCGTTTGTTCAAGGCCCAACTCTACAATCAGCCAGTGGTAATCCAGTCATGTTTTTGTCTTTCCCTTCAGAGCTGTGAGTTTTCCCAGTCCCCAGAAAGGTCCAGAGATGCCATCCAGGAGCCTGGGATGGGTAAAAAATCATACAAATCTACCTTGTATTCTATTCTAGTGTGGCTGAGGTGGCACTCAGACTATCAGAAACACCTTTTTACTCTTCTCTCCCCTTTCCAAAGTCAGAGGAGCCCCACCCCATGGCCACCACCACCACCACAGGCCCACAGGGAATACTGCCCGGGCCACCACTGATGTTTACTTAAGGCACTAGAGTCCTTTAGCCAGCCTGTGTGAATGCTGCCAGGCCAGGACTCACCCTTCAGGGCAGTTGGCTCTCCTGTGGCCCAGAAGGGCAGGTTCAGAAATGCCATCCAAGACCCAAGGCCCAGAATCTGGGACTGCAAAAATGTGCTTGGTGCTCTATCCCTGGGGTCCCTACCCAAACTGGGCCACAGAATATTACCAGACCCTGGCCTGGTAGGAGTCTGGCCTCACAGCAGGAGGGAGCAGCGAGCATTACCCCCTCAGCTCCGCCTCCTGTCAGATCAGCTGTAGCATTAGATTCTCATAGGAACGTGAACCCTATTGTGAAATGCACATGTGAGGGATCTAGGCTGCACACTCCTTATGAGAATCTAACTAACGCCTGATGATCTGAGGTGGAAGAGTTTCATCCAAAATCATCCCCGACTCCTGCCTGGTCAGTGGAAAAATCGTGTTCCACAAAACCAGTCCCTGGTGCAAAAGGTTTAGAAACCACTGCCCTATCCCACTGTGGCTGAGCTGTTACCTAAGATGCAAGACAGAATTCCCTTTGCTCCCTGTGCCTATGCTTTTCTCAAACAGGAAGAGTCTCTCCCCACAGCCACTACAGCTCTGAATGTGCTGAGTCTCATCTAAATACAGCACACCCAAGTCTCACCTGAGGCCCATGGCATACTACTTGAGTATAGCTGTTGGTTATTCAGGCCCCAAGGGCTCTTTAGCCAGTAGGTGATGTATCCTGCCAGTACTGAGTCCTTCTCTTCAAGACAGCAGGTTCCCTTCTGGTCCAGGGTTTGTCTAGAAATGCCACTCAAGAGCTGGGGCCTGGAATGGGTACCTCATGACCCTTCCCAGTGCCCTATCCTACTGTGGCTGAGTTGGTATCACAGATGCAAGACAAAGTCCTCTTTACTTATTCCTCCTCTCTCCTCAAGTGGAAGGAAGGATTCTCTTTTGGAGCCACAAGCTGTGCTGCCTGGGGTTGGGTGAAGGGTGGCACAAGCACTTCATCAGCTTCCCTGGCTGGTGTCTCAGTAGGTGATGGGACCCCCAAGTTCATTGACTCCGAACCCAGCTCAGCACTAGAACTTGCCTAGGAGCTATAGTCCTTACAGCCCAGACTGGCTTTCAAGTTTATTTAGGGAGAGCACGTTTGCCCATGGTGGCGAGGCTTGCTGAAACTCAAGTTCTAACTGTGGGGCTGGGTGATTACTTTCTGGCGATGGCTAGTCTAAATGCTCCCTCCATGGGTAAGAATCAGCTGAGTTTAGCTTGGTTTTGCTTTCCACTGTGACAGAGCAGCACGGGATTTAATGAAGTCTCAGAATCACTGCATTCTCCCTCTCCCAAGTGTACAGATTCCCTCTCCATGCCATGTGGCCACTGCTGGGGGATGGGAGGGCTGGCGTTGGCAATTCAAGACCATTTTTCCTGCTCTCTTCAGTTCCTCTTTCTGTGATATGAAGTTAAAACCAGGTATTGTGAGTGCTCATCTGATTTTTCATTCGTACAAAGGTGTTTTTTTGTATGTAGATAGTTGTTTAATTTGGTGTTCCTTCAGGAGGGATGATTGGTAGAGCTTTCTATTTAGCTCCTTGCTCTACCCCTCCCTTATAAATATAAATTTTGCACTATTTTGGACAGATAGGTCTGTGTGTGTGTGTCCATATTGATCTCTATCTCTATCATCGCTGCACATAAGTAAAGATTGGTATATATGGATATGTGTGGTATTGTTTTCTCTTATATTTTCTAGTTGGTTATTGCTGGTTTAGAGGAGTGCTGCTGTTTTTAAAAATTTGCTTTTTATCCAGCATCCTTCTTATTTGTTCTAATAATTTGTTGATTTTGTTAGGTTTTCTATGTAAGTTTTTCAATGTGCAAATATGACAAGTTTTGTCTTTTCACTTCCAAACCTTACACATCTTAGACTTCTAAAATTCTCTTGGAGCATAAATTAAAACCTCCAAGATTTATTTAACTATAGTTGTGATAGTGAGTATTCTTGTTCTTTTCTAATTTTAATAAGAACTGTATAAAATTTATTATTATTCTTACTGTAGATTTTTAGTGTATCTAGTTTCCGTGTTATTAAAAACAATTTCTTTTTTTTTTTTTGAGATGGAGTGTAGCTCTGTCACCCAGGCTGGAGTGCAGTGACACAATTTCAGCTCATTGCAACCTCTGCCTCCCAGATTCAAGTGATTCTCCTGTCTCAGCCTCCCAGGTAGCTGGGATTACAGGCACCCACCACCATACCCAGCTAATTTTTCATATTTTTAGTAGAGACAGGGTTTCACCATGTTGATCAGGCTGCTCTCGAACTCCTGACCTCAGGTGATCCGTCTGCCTTGGCCTCCCAAAGTGCTGGGGGATTACAGGCATGAGCTACCGTGCCCGACTAATAAAATAGGTATTAATAAGAAAAAGTGATAGGTGAAGTGTCAGTAACCAGAAATGGGCTCCTGTGTAGGCTACCAGCTGGATAATAAAGCCCTGAATAACCAATAAGTGAGCATGAAAGTAAAATTTTGAATGTTCATTATGTGTGACCAGCTTACAACCGGCCTTTTCAAGACAGTATGATAGTTTTAAATCTTTATTTTTCTTTTATTTACAAACTTATTTACTTTTCAGGTGTATGAAATCTGAAGAGAAGTCCCTTGGTGTGGGATTACATACATTTTGCACAAGAGTATTTGGTAAAAATAGTCATTTTTTTCCACATCCTATCGGAACAATATTAAATACTAGATAAGATAATTATTTCAGTAAAACAGTCTAGCAAGTGTCCCTTCTGTATGTAAAAAGCACGTTATAAATATGAGAATGCAGCACACAAAGAGACAGAGCATCTCTTTTACTTGAAAAGGCCCTGTCTGACCTTAATTACACTATTCTTTGAAGATTTGAAAATAAAATGAAAGAAAATGCTCTGCCCAAATAAAATGTACATATAATAGGCCCAAAACATTTAAGAAAATATATGAAGTTCAGAATCTTTAATTGAATGTTTTACCCTACTAATAATTATGCTGCATAATTTTTTACTTATAAGATTACTTATTTTTTAATAATTTAGAAACTTTACAGTAAGAGTAACTCATTTCTAAAAATAAAATTTAGACCATTAGATTTATGTTTTGATAAACTTTGCAGTACAAATAAAGAAAATCAAAATATTTCCAAATAAATCAAGTATCTTAATTCTTGTTGATAGCTCTTTCTTTCCCTGTTAATTGCAGCTGGCATTCCTGCACCTATATATTTTGGCGCTTTAATGGATTCCACATGTTTACACTGGGGAACTTTGAAATGTGGTGAGTCAGGGGCATGCAGGATATATGATTCCACCACCTTCAGGTAAAGATAATAATGGGTTTTAAATTGTTTTATAAGCATAGACTATGCATAACACAGCACCATTCATACCTAACTTTTTTTTTTGTCAAGTGAAAAGAATACTTTTGTGTTTATTTCCAGAAGAGATACTGATGTTATATCTCCATTCCTTATTTGCATACTAGAATTGTATTTTCCCATTATTTCTCAAGTGCTTGGTAAATATAAGCATACATGGCTTCCCCAACCTTGGCTTTCAAAGTGTTGTTTGTTAAATTCTTAGAGTCAACACAATATTGAAGGTAATGGTTGTATATATACCATGGATGCCTGTCCAATTTATATTGATCTCTAAAGGCTCTTTGTTTTATCCTGCATGATTTTATCATGTCACGAGTCTGAAGCCTCACTTCCTCTCACCACGTCTCTGGTCTCCAAAATCATATCTTTTCTCCCTCTTTAAACTTTGCTGAAACAATCTTCTTCATGTCTCCTAATGCCTTCTCCTTGGCAAATACAAGTCTAATTTTGAATAAAACTCTTTGTTCTTTCTATTTTCATCTTCTTTTTCAATAGGAAATTTGAGTTTTGTTTAAATTTGAATTAACTTCTCTTGATGGGGGCAATAATAAAGCTACTTTATTCAGTATAAAACAATTTACCATTGTTTATAGCATTCTAAGATATTTGTCTTGATCAGCAAAAGGACATATATCAAGAAATATGGGGAGAGCAGAGAGCAGGAGATTCATCTCTGCATCCATTCCCGTTTCCCCCAGAGCTCCCCAGGAGTGATGTTGAGGGAAGCTCAGCTACATGCTATGTATGCAGTAGATTTCTACCACAGTTGAGGAACTCCAAGGATCGCTATTGAGGGTTGGTCTCATCCTGCTGCTTGGATTCTTGTTGATAGTATCCTGAATCAAATGGTGCTTGAGACACATTAAACAGACTTGGCTCCATTCTCTGTTAGTCAGACCAATTAGACTGGTCAATGAAATGGTGTATCCATGAGAAAATCTACCAGAAGCCAAGATATTCTGGAAATAAGGGTAAATATTGTTGGTAGACAATTCTCCATGGACCCCTACATTACATTTCTGCTTTTCTTGTTAGCAGGGGCACTGACAGCATTTTTTCTGGACTATATTTTCAAGGATGTTGGAACAGTAAATGACCTAGAAGATATAAATAGTGTCTCTCTCAAGGACAGAGGGCAGGTAGTTTGTTGTTCATGATGATAAGAAAATGTCTCCCTCTGGGGCAAAGTTTGGGCAGATTTTTTTGAAGCCCATTTAAAAGATTGGGGTTTCCTAAATTCAGGACTTTCTAACTGCGGCCCAAATCCACCGTGTGTACAACGTTTACCTGGTTCTCCCTCTGTATCACCACTTTGGGACATGGAGGGTAAGGAAAACCAACCTGAAAATGAAGTTTGCGCTGACTGCTGTGTTGCGAATGAAAAAAAGTCCTTTGTCCCCGACCAACGAGTCTTGTATCTTCTGTTAGCATCCTTGAAACTATGGCAGGCTAGCCTGTTAACTTACAAATGAAGTAAAATCTTAGACTCTTTTACAATTCTTGATAGCAAACTTCTGATTACCTTTAAATTTTGCAGAAAAGGTAAAAATGATTAATTTGATTTATTTCAACCAATAGAAGGGGAGAAAATGCAATAGTGGTAATTCTTAAGAAAAAACTCCACACAAATAAGTTAAAAAACAAGCCTAAGTGATTTTGCAAATTGGTTACACTTGCTTGTTAAAAGATAGCAATTTTTATACTGGACTTTTCAAAATTTGAACTATATGTTGTTTATAAGAGACAGATCAAAAATATAAAATGATTGAAGATAAGGTTTTAAAAAGATACCAGACACATACTAAATCAACTTCTGTAGTTATATTAATGATTTAAACACAGTATAAGTTAAAGGGAAAAAATTAATAGGATTAAACAGGGATATTACTTAATAATAAAAGGAAAACACGACAAAAATATAGAAAAATTATGAACCTATGTAAATCTATCAACATAACCTCAAATATGCAAAACAAAAACTTATAAAATTATAAGAAGAATTCTACAGAATGGAAAATTTCGATATACTTGTGCCACAAATGAATATTAAACACAGATGAAAATGAGTGAGGATACAGTATATTTCAACTTCAAATTGTACAAGAGTAATCGAATATACAGATAAATGTAAATGAATATATATAATCTATATGAATCTATAATACATCTGTATCTATATCTACATGAATACATGGATAATTGTTAACCCAAATACCAGCACCTATGCCACTAAAAAGTTAAAAAAAAGTATTGATACCACATAAATCCTGTTTTCTGTTCACAATGCAATGGAGATGAAAGCCTATAATAAAAGATGCCCAAACCTCAAATGTTTGAAAAGTAGTAAAAAAATGCAATCTTAAATTACTCATGGTTAAAAGAATAAATTACAATAAACATAATTAAATAATTAGAACTCTATGTCAATGAAAGCACTGAATAAGAAAACTTGTGGGATGAAGCCAAACTAACCAGTAATCAAAGGGATTTTTAGAGCTTTAAATGTATAAATATATATACACATATGTGTATGTTTGCATATGTACAAATATATGTATATAAATATGTATATTAATACATACATATAAGTACATATATACATGTTTATTTACATATGTATATAAATAATGTATATTTACATATATAGATTTATTACATATATAAATATACATATGAAATACATATTCACATATATACACATAGGTATATATGTTTATATACACATATGTATAAAATACAATATGTATGTAAATATATACATATACACATTTACATGTAAAAGGCTGAAAATTAATGAACTTAGAATTTAGAAAAAGAACAATAAAATATATACAAATGATGTAGAACGACCTGATAAATGCCTCAATAATTTACATATTGATATATTTCCTATCTCAAACAACAATAAATGATACAATATATTTTTAAAATTCAAAAGAGACATATCTTGGTTAAAAGACAATGAAAACATCATCCTAAACATCTGATTTTTCAGAAATTAAACAGAAACATAAAGGAGTAAACAAAGCTGAATTCACAGGCTCTATGTCTCGAAATGGGCAGTGGTTTCTGGTATCAGCTTCCAAAAGAAGAATAAGGTACTTCTAAGTCAAGAGACTAAATCCGGATTCAATGCTTTAATCCAATTAATGAGGCAAAACACCTTGTACAGGGTTTAGTGTTCCTCAAAATTTGATGTTCACTCAGAACTTCACAATGTGAACTTATTTGCAAATAGAGCATTTACGAGTGGAATTAGTTAAGTTAAAATGAGGTTATACTGGATTGCAGTAGACCTTAAATCCAATCACTGGTGTCCATTTTTTTCTGAATCCTAGTAATGTTTCATAATAAAAGCAAATTTTAGAAGTAGAAATATAAAAATGAGAAGCAGAAATTAATAAATAGACTATATACCATAGAGGGAATCAGAAAGTAAAGAGCTATGTTTTTGTAAAGTTGCAAAGGTATTACTAATAACAATACTGTGGAACGGCAAATAAAGAAAGAGAGGAGGCACAAATAAAACATCATTAAGGATGAAAAAGGTAATATAAGTACAGATATTATAATACTTACATAGGGATTTTAGATATAACAATTTAGAAACATATTAAATAGATATTTTTCTAGACAATTATATATTACTAGATTTTATTATAAATCTATAGAAACATGAATATTTTTATAGTTACTTAAAAATGTAAATTCCTCAAAAATGCTCATCTGCCAAAGGTACCAAGTTCAGATGCTTTTCAGGAGAGTCTGCTAAAACCTACAATGAACTGATGATTCATTCGTAAATTATGCAAGTTATTCTCAGAAACAGAAAAAGGGAAAATTTTGTAATTCATTTCACAAAGCTAGTACAATCTTAATAATCACACTGGACAAGTTCAGTACAAGAAAAAAATTTGTAGGCTAATCTTATACATGCAAAAATTCTACATAAAAATTGATAAATTGAATTTAATAATGTGTAAAAATTACAAATACAGTTTATTTTAAGCATGCAAAGATAGGTCGACATCAGAAAATCTATTGGTGTAATAGACACTAATTAATACAATGAAGGTAGAAAACCTTGGATACTCTTCCGACTACAAGCAGAAAAGTTATTTGGCTATATTATGCACATTCATGATTAAAACTTTGAGCAAGCTCATAATAGAAAATAACTTCCTTAATCTGATCAAGGTCATCTAAAGAAACTCTCACAAGAGTATATATTTTAATTCATGATGATTCTTTGGAAGCATTCTTACTAAATACTATTCACTGCTATCACTATCAGTATTAATTTTGAGGTGAAGATCCTATTCAATGAAAAGCTAGTTATAACAACAAAAACAAAACATTAGAAAAGATGAAAATAAATTTGGATTTTCTCAATAGGAAATTTTTTAAAATACATAAAACATTTTTTTTTTTTTTTTTTTTTTTTGAGACGGAGTCTGTCTCTTGTCGCCCAGGCTGGAGTGCAGTTGCGCAATCTCGGCTCACTGCAAGCTCCGCCTCCCGGGTTCAAGCCGTTCTCCTGCCTCAGCCTCCCGAGTAGCTGGGACTACAGGCGCCCGCCACCGCGCCTGGCTAATTTTTTGTATTTTTAGTAGAGACGGGGTTTCACCGTGTTAACCAGGATGGTTTCGATCTCCTGACCTCGTGATCCAACTGCCTCGGCCTCCCAAAGTGCTGGGATTACAGGCGTGAGCCATCGCTCCCGGCCAACATAAACATTTTAACAAATACTGAAATTAATAAGAGAGTTTAGTAAAGTTGCTTATATAAGATCAGCATGCAAAAGTATCAGCTGCTGTTTTTATCATAATAAAATATAAAGATATACAAATTTAGTTTGCACTAACCACACTGTCTATGTAATATTTAATATGTTTTAACTTTAAAAAAATAGATACATCTACCTTGGATTGCCGGCAGCATTAAGAGGATCAAGCTTTGTTCCAGCCTTAATCATCCTAATTCTTTTGAGGAAGTATCATCTACCTGGTGAAAATGCCTCTTCAGGAACCGAGCTGATAGAGACAAAAGTCAAAGGGAAGAAAAATGAGTGCAAAGATATGTACCAAAAGTCCACGGTTTTGAATGATGATGAATTGAAAACTAAATTGTAATTGCCCTATTATATTACTTTTTTCAGAATTGGAGAATGTGCTGTACAACTTAATTATTTTAAAAATCGACAGAGGTACTATAGATAACTTTTTCTTGTCTTTAAGAACCTGAAAAAAAAATTCTTAACTCAAAATAATAAAATGTTCACTAATGATATTTCCAAGATATCAATAACACTTGAGTTTTCCTAGGAGGGTTATTTATAATGGCCCCCTAAAGAAGATTCTTAGAGCCAGCTTTATTTTTATGTCGAAACAGCAATTTCTCTTAATTCATCAAAGTAAGGGTCTACTTCCTACACCTCCTTCTACTAATAGTTCTAAAAATTTTCTGTTATGAAAACCTATTTAATTCCACTGAATTTGTGCTTTGATATTGGAATTATTCAGAGGCCTAAATTCTCATTCTGTTATGTGAAGATTTAAGTATTTTATTCAAGTTTATCACTTCCATGTGAGAGAAGCCTACATCTTATTCTATTTAGGAATCGTTCTTTAACTCTTCTGTTTATTCTAGGCATGACTCCTATATAATAGATTAGTCATAGATATACCTTCCTGCTTTCAATTTTTTCTCGTCTTTGTTACTCATACGTTTGATCAATTTGTACAGCGTACTGACAAACTTAAGTAGGTTATTAAAAAATCATGAGGCAAAGATTGTTGGATTTTTTTTTTCAGCAATTCAAATCTGGTGACTAAAGTCTTTCTTAAAAGCAAGTGTCTGAATCAAAGGATGAAAGGACAATGTTATAAAAAATCCAGCTCTTCAAGTCTGTTTGTAATGTCAGATATTGTCAAAGAGCCACTTTCTGAGACTCAGGACTCTTTAGACCAATGTTTATACCACCCATTGTGTCCTAAGGTAGAACACAAACACTAATTTTCCAAAAATAATCTTAGACAATAGCTTCTGTTATGAAACAGAGTTTAATAAAGGCTAAGGTGCATATTAAAAGCTAAATCTACTTATATTATTATTTTGTAAATTATGGATAAAATTAAAAATTGAAGGATTTTAGATATAGAAGAGGACTTACTGATTAATATAGGCTTCTGGTAAAAGAGGGTAGAATGAACAGACAAATACCTATTTGTCTACTCCTTATTCTCCTTCCTGTTGAAATGACACTCAATATTTAAGAATGACATAAATCCCTAATGGATGAAGATAATGGAGTGAGGAAGGGTGGGAGAAGTGGGTGTCCATATATTATGGTTATGTATGTGTGCTATAAACGGGGAGTGTCTGCAGGGATACAACAGAATGGAGGAAGCTGAAATACAGAATACACCTAGAAGGAGCCTGGAATGGAAGTGTGAAACTGAGTTGCCAGTTCAGAGTGTGAGTTGACAGCTGGACAGAAAGCAGGTCAGTTAACTGAAGGACTTTGTACAGATGCTTTACAGGTTAATACGATTTCCCAAATGATCGGATGCATCACATGAAAAAATAAAGCGACTGAGAAGAGAAAGGCTGTATAGAACAGGTTTAAGGGGAAGGATGAAAAGTTAAGTTTCAGTTTCATGAAGTTTGAGACTTCAACTCAGGGCATATTAAAAATAACCAAGGTTCAAGCTGAGACTGGCCTTGAAACAAGAGAGAGGAACTAAAATCATTGGAAAGGGGGAGTTTAACTTTGATGTAGGTATGACTGCAGCAGTGAGACATCGTGTTAAGATCTGATGACATGAAATTTGGAGTCATTTCCTTTGTGGTATGAGGAAGTGAGAAGAATGACCGGGAACCTAAAACAAGGAGAAAAGACTTACCTATATTCACAGAGCAGTAAGAAAAAGTAAACAGCCACTGCATGCGAAGGTTTTGGGGGAATCAGATTTTGCTGAGTGTGCGATGATGAAGAGAATGCTCATTTCTGAACTGGAATCTGAGATAAAAAGAAGCGAATAGGAGGTATATGGAAGTTAGACTTATGGAAATTAGAAGAAGGAGAATGAGAGATAGCGTGGAATTCTGGCTATTTATGTGACTGGCATAAATGGGAGCAGAGCACATAATGAGGTTAGTTGTTATGGATTCAAGGCAGACAGTGTTGGTGAAATTGTGAGTGTCAAAATTAGGCGAGGTGGTGACTGGGCTCCCTGGTGACCTCTTGTCATGGAAGAAAACTGAATAAGCAAAACTTACTCAAGCTCCTGAGGCCCATTCATTATCCCTATTGATAGATTTGAGGTGATCTGAGAAAGCTGTCTTACTTTGTGGACAATTCACCACTTGAACACCCTCAATGGAGCAGCATAGGCCCAGAGAGACATGGCTATGGACTTAGTACCGTGGCCTCACTTTTATCCCCTCATGGAGGAGATGGCATTTTACTCTGAAAGCATAGGATTCTCCTTTGACACTTCTTAGTGGGAGAAAGCAGGTCAGAGAAAGTGGGTGTTGGAGGGCTTTGGGATCCCTCATGACCTCTGTTGTTGGTATACGTGAAGCCTGGGAGTTTAGTTCTTATTCTGAGCACTTGTACTGTCTCATGAGGGTAGAAATAATGGCATAGCAGACAGATATGGAGAAGAGAAACAAGAGAACAGGTAGTGAGAAGTTGAGAGTCAGCAATTTTCTTACTTAATATTGTGGGTAGTATAAAGTTAATGAAACTAGAAATAGTGGTTTAATACATTACTTATAATTCAAAAATTATAATATATTTATTACTATATTTACAAATGCTTACACAGTTTCTTTGTGAATCCACCTATGGTTTTATTTTAATTAATTTTTTTATTTCAAAGCAATGAAATGTTGCTTTGTGGAGTCTGATATCATTATATCAGGTAAATGGGTTTCTGCTACATCTCCACATTATTGGGGAGATGCTTGAACACCTCAGAATACACACACCCTTAAGGTTCAAGGGCTGGGGTTGAGCTCTACATAAGGGAATTTTCCTCCTCCCAGAAGGGCGATCATTGTGTAGACAGACATGAAGACAGAACCAGAATGACTTTCGTGGGTGGAAATAGTGCCATCAGAATCATTTATTATTATGAAATAAATATTATTTATCCACACTGAAAAAATACTACTCCTCCTTAAATCATTAACTTCTCCTCAGATGACTTTAAGAAATTTGAGTAGCAGCACATGAAGTGGTAAAGACCCTTAGTCTTTCTGGTATATTAGAAGAGCCTTTTAATCAGCCTCTGAAAGGACACTAGGGATTGCAGCTGAATAAATATATTAAGAATAACAAATCAGTTCAACACTGACTAGAGTCCGAGTTGGAATTTTCCATGGAAATTCTCTTATGTCTCTACTAACAATAAGAAAGACAAAACAGAGACTAAGTAAACAAAAGCTCGAAATGTTTTGTAACCAAAAGCTTTAAATGTTATGTAACCAGAATGTTATGTAACCAGAGCTGTTACATCAGCTACAGGCTGATTCATAGGTGAACCTCCGCTTTGTGGGTCCTCTCATGAGTCCCCATTTTGAGAATAAGTAATTTGACTTTGCAGCCCTTCCAAAAAGGGTACTATCCCACTTCTCCTGGCATAAATCATACATTGACTGAACATACACCATCTAAAAATCACTCATGCTGCTTGAACCAAGGTCATTATCAGAGAAAGCTCCTGGTGGAAGAGATTGTAGATGTTAAAAGGGTATGATTTCTATATTAAAAAATGCAGAAATTGACAGAATGGTTCTTACTTACTGGGCCCGGAGAATTCCTGTTCTGGCATTCTTAGATCCCTCAAATGTATTACCAAGGGGAAAAGGAAAAAGAGGTAAGCAGGCAGTAGGGTAAGCCGTTGTTTGCCTGCCAAGGAACTGGAGAGTGCAGATTTCAGGCCCCCTTGAGGAAATTCTCCTGAGCCCTTAGCCAGGAGAAGAGAGCAGAGAATGCTTTTCTGTAGAATCCCAAGGGGCATAAAAGAGGATGAGTAACTGGGTCCTTTGCCAAGTTCCCGACCCCTAAGCCTTCCCAACATGGAGAAATTACACCAATGTTCAAAAGTTTCTAGGCTGGAGGAACAAACTTGAGCATCAAGGGCAGATGATTTGTTAACACAGTCCTGTGCAGAGGGCTCCTTTAGAAGGCATCCCCTGTGACCAAAACACATAGAGCACCTTCTACTTTCTGGCCTTAAGCCATCAATGCGTCCAGCTGTAATCCATCTTCAAACCTGGAATCCATCCCTTGACTTTCCAGTCAGACCACATTCCATCCCATCACTGTGTCCAACCCTGCCTAGAATGCATGCTCTTCTCCCACAGTCTCATGGAAATGAGGACTTGCACTGAAATAGGCCGTGGGAAACAAAAGGATAAGGAGGTCTGGACCAGTCTGTAATGGTAGCAGGTGAAAACAACCTGTGGAAAAACACATGAGTTCATTAGGAAATAAGGTGACAGATCCCCAGCTGGTGAAGAACTAGAATGTCTATTATGCTCATACAATCGATGTTTTATTTTAATACACCCGAGCTACCACACAAAAGTTCCCTCCGTGTGAAAGCCTCCAGATAAAATTCCGCCATCCCTCCTCTCCTCATGTTCTCCTGCTCAGACCCACCTTCATGCCCCTAAACCAATCTGCATCGTGCCTGTTTCAGAGAGTCATGGGAAGATGGGCAGTGCCTCCACTGTCACCATTCTCCACACCTCTGCACATTTCTGCCCCTTCCCCTCTAGACTCCACAACTTCACAGTCTTACTGTTGTAAATATTCCTGTACAGTTAGTAATGATCAAATGATCCTGTGGTCAGAGGCTTCTCTGGTGGTGTCTTCTTACCCTTAAGAGAGGTCATGAAATCCAGAAGGGGTAACCTTTCAAGGAGAGCTTTGGAGTCATTTCTGTGTGAGACACTATTGCATATTCCTGTAAGATTGCTTTTATATTTAAGGAATGATGTTACTTAACAAATGAACAAAAAAAAATTGCAAATAGCCGGGCGCGGTGGCTCAAGCCTGTAATCCCAGCACTTTGGGAGGCTGAGACGGGCGGATCACAAGGTCAGGAGATCGAGACCATCCTGGCTAACACGGTGAAACCCCGTCTCTACTAAAAAATACAAAAAACTAGCCGGGCGAGGTGGCGGGCGCCTGTGGTCCCAGCTACTCCGGAGGCTGAGGCAGGAGAATGGCGTAAACCCGGGAGGCGGAGCTTGCAGTGAGCTGAGATCCGGCCACTGCACTCCAGCCTGGGGGACAGAGCCAGACTCAGTCTCAAAAAAAAAAAAAAAAAAAAAAAAAAAAAATTGCAAATAAATTTCTTAACAATGTCTACATTGGCTTAATCATATCTTCTCTCTTCCATGTCCCTTCCTTTCTCCTCTTCCCTTGAGGTCACAAAAATATACTCCACTTTCAATTATCTCAGTTGTCTCCCCTCCTGCAAAGGGGAGAAAGGCTGGAGAGAACATGGGAAACATGAATCCAATGATAATACCTAACCTCAGTCAGCAATTAATCTCATCATCCAGTTTCTTCCAATGAAAGAGTTAACAGGAAAATGGTCAAAGGTTGACAAGAAGAAAGAATTGGAGGAATTAAATGGTTAATTCACCAAATGTAAAAGGCCCCCAAACTGGAAAAGCACTAAATTAGTTTTGAGGGAAGAACAGAAGGGAGGAAGGAGAGAATATAGGAAGAAAGAAAGGAGAGGAGAAAATAAAACAAGGTATAAAGTACTTTGAAGATTTTTTAAATGCAAGCTTTTATTTCTCTTTTTCATTGTAACTTAGACGAAGCTTCCAAAAATAATTTTCTATGTAAAACTAATTTGTCCTAGAGGATTCTGGGAGGATAGCAGAGTAGGGAGCACCAGAAATCTGTCTTCCTAGTTAGACAACAAATTCATTGGTAGATTATGCCTTATGTAACTATTTTGAAACTCTGGAGCTAATTGAAGGCTTACAACTTCCAGGGGAAGGTTAAACATAAATTGAGGTTAATTTTGGTGAACTTCAGCCCTTAGCACAGTAGCAAATACCCATCCCCCACTGCCAGTTCCATGGCAAGCAGCTGGTCACTTGTTCCAGGAGCAGCTTGCATGCAGTGTGTGGGGGTCAGAGTGGGCAAAATCATCCTGTTCTTCAAATTTCAGGTAGCTGGTCTCAGAATGTTGGTTGCTGCTTCTAACCACAAAGATGCAAACACATAAATGGGCAGCCATTGTTTTTCCACCTCCCCTCATTGTTGCAATCTCCTCCCTCATCAATTGAAGTGATTTCCAGAGGATTTAAAGAGCCAGCACTACTTTGCCTCCTTTCCTTTTTTTATTTTCCCCCCTTTGGGAGCCAGACATTAAATACTAAGATATTCAACAGCAACTGTATACACGGGGAAAATTAGAAAGGGACTGAACGTGGCCAGGAAAAGACACAAGCTCAGAAAAGACCAGAGATGTCAAGTTTACACTTTATGCTGATCCCTGGCACACAGGCAGCATACAGGTATTAAAAACAACAACAGTAAACCCTAAGGAAGGGAAATAACTGATTTATAGTTAGAGTATATTTTAGATTCAAATGTCCGGCTTCCAACAAAAAAGGCACAAGGCATATAAAGAAACAGAGATGCATGGCCTATTCAAAGGAAGAAAATAAATCAACCTGAGTTGTTCCTAGAAAAGACTGATGGTACATCTACCAGACAAAGACTTTAAAACAACTCTTTTAAATATGCTAAGGAAAGATGTGGAGAAAGTCAAGAAAATGATGTGCAAACAAAATGGAAATATCTACAAAGAAATAGAATACTTGAAAAGAAACATTTCTGAAGCTGAAAATACAACATCTGGAATGAAAATTTTACTAGAGGGATTCAAAGGCAGGTTCAAGCAGGCAGAAGAATCAGTACACTTAAAGACAGGACAATGGAAATTACTGAGTCTGAGCGACAGAAGAGTAGAAGATTGAGAAAAAGTAGAGAGATCCTAATGGACTTGTGGGACACCATTCAGCAGACCAACATGCACACTGTGGAAGTCCAAGAAGGAGAAGAGTGAGAGGAACAGGAAGAGAGAATATTTGAATAAACAGTAGCTGAAAACTCCCTGAATCTGATTAATAATATGAATATAAACATACAAGCTCAACAAACTCCAAGTAAAATGAACTAAAAAGGATCCACACTTTGTCTTTTGAAAGACAAAGACAAAGAGAAAATTTTAAGAGCAGCAAGAGAGAAGTGACTCATCACGTATCAGGGATTCTCAATGAAAGGAACAGATTTCTCACCAGAAACTTTAGAGGCAAGAAGGCAGTGGGCCAGTATATTCAAAATGCTGAAAGAGAGAAAAAAATCAACCTGTGAACTAATAATTCTACTTCTGGCAAAATCATCCTTCAAAAGTAAAGAAGAAATTAAGACATTCCTGGATAAACAAAAGCTGAGCAAGTTCATTAACACTAGACCTTCCCTGAAAGAAATGCTCACAGGAGTCTTGCAAGGTGAAATAAAAAGACATTAGACAGTAAGGTGAAGCTGTGTGAAGGAATAAAGATCTCAATAAAGGTAAATATATGGGCAATCATAAAAGCTAGCATTATTATAACAATGATTTATAACTCCACTTTAACTTTCTACATTTTTTAAGAGACTAATATTACACAAAAATTATATTGACATTTTGGTTTGTAACTCCACATTTTGTTTTATATGAAATTTAAAAGATTAATGTATTCAAAATAATTAGTGGCCAGATGGGATGGTTCACACCTGTAATCCAAGCACTTTGGGAGGCTGAGGTGGGCAGATCACTTGAGCTCATGAGTTTGAGACCAGCCTGGGAAACATGGCAAAACTCCATCTCTATAAAAAATACAGAAATTAACTGGGCATGTGAGTGCACACCTGTGGTCTCAGCTACTCAGAAGGCTGAGGAGGGAGCATGGCTTGAGTCCAGGAGGCAGAGATTTCAGTGAACTGAGATTGCACCACTGCACTCCAGCCTGGGTGATAGACCCAGACCTTGTCTTAAAAAAAAAAAAAAAAAAAAATCATTAGTTTGTTTTGGGCACACAGTGTACACAATGAATAAGGATGTAATCACACCAAAAAAACTATACAATATACACAAAAAGAAATGAGAAAGAAATATAAATATTTCAAAACTAAAAAATTAACTAAACACAAAAGAAGACAGTAATTCAGAAAAGGGGGGACAAAAAAAGCAACATAGAAAACAATATAAAACAAATAAGAAGATGACAGAAGTAAGTCTTTCCTGATCAGTAATTACTTTAAATTTAAATCGATTGAACTCTCCAATGAAAAGACAGAGATTGGCAGAATGGATTTAAAAAAAATGAACAAACTCCATGTTGTCTACAAAAAATTCACTTAAGATGCAAAGACACAAATAGACTGAAGGTGAGTTACAAGTAAACAATAACCCAAAAAGAACAGGAATGGCTATATTAATATGAGAAAAAATAGACATTTAATTTCAAAAAAGGTTAAAAAACACTTTGGGAGGCCGAGGCAGATGGATCATGAGGTCAGGAGATCAAGACCATCCTGGCTAACATAGTGAATACCCGTCTCTACTAAAAATACAAAAAATCAGCTGAGTGTGGTGGTGGGCACCTGTAGTCCCAGCTACTCGGGAGGCTGAGGCAGGAGAATGGCGTGAACGTGGGAAGCAGAGCTTGCATTGAGCTGAGATCGTGCCACTGCACTCCAACCTGAGCAACAGAAAGAGAGTCCATCTCAAAAAAAAAAAGGTTAAAAAAGATGAAGACATTTCATATTAATAAAAGGCTCAATACAGCAAGGTGATATAACAATTATAAACTGTTACACACCTAATAGCAGATCATCAATACATATGAAACAAAACCTTTGGATAGACTTGAATGGAGAAATAGACTATTTTACAATAATAGTTGGAGACTTCAATACCCTACTCTCAATAATGGATAGAATGACCAACAGAAGATATATAAGAAAGTAGAGAACTTAAACAATGCAACAAACCAACATATATCTAACATATATACAGATACTCTATATAATAACAACATATATATTCTTCTTAAGTGCACATGAGACATCTTCCAGGACAGAACATATGTTATACCACAAATTAAGTCTCCACAGATTTAAAAAGATTGACATCATACAAAGTGTCTTCTCCAATGAAAACAAGATGAAGTTAGAAACCAATAACAGAGGAAAGGTTGGAAAATGTATAAATTTGTAGAAATTAAGCAACATACTCTTACACAACAAATAGATCAGCTAAAAATTTTTAACAAAAGTTAGAAAATACTTAGAGGAAAATGAAAACAAAAACAGAAAAATGTATGAAATGCTGTGAAAGCAGTGCTAAGGGGAAAATTTATAGTTATTAATTTTTACATCAAAAACATTTTAAATGAACAATCTAACTTTACAATGTAAGAAATAAGAAAAAGAAAGAAACTAAACCCATGGCTAGAAGAAAAAAGAAAATAATAAGAATTAGAGCAGCAATAAATGAATAGAGAATGGAAACACAATAGAGAAAATAAATGAAAGCAAAAGTGGATTCTTTGAGAATATCAAGAAAAATAATGCTTTAGCTAGATGGACAAAGAAAAACAGAGCAGACTCAGATTGCTAAAATCAGAAATGAAGGTGGAGACATTACTATTAATATTAACTCTACAGAAATAAGAAAGATTATTAGAGAGTACTATGAACAGTTGCACAGCAACAAATTAGATATTCTAGATGAACAAATTCCTAGAAAAACAAAACTTATCAAGACCAATTTATGAGGAAATAGAAAATGTGAATCAACCTATAAATAGTAAGGATATTAAATCGGTAATCAACAATTTTTAAATGAAGAAAAACCCTGAACCTGATGGCATCACTGGTGAATTTTACCAAAGATTTAAAGAACTAACATTGATCCTTCCAAAACTTTTCAAAAAAATTTGAAGGAGAGAGTTCTTCCTACCTCATTCTATGAAACCAGCCTCACTCTGCTACCAAATCCAGACTAAAACACTACAAGCAAAGAAAACTAAAGACCAATGACCTTGATGAACATTGAGGCAAAAATCCTTAACTAAATACTAGTGAACATGATTTATCCTTATTTAACATTAAAATGATTACAAACCATAACCAAGTGAAATTTATTCCTGGAATGCAAAGATGGTTCAACATATGAAAACTGATGAAAAAACCACACCACATTAACAGAATGGAGGGAAAAAAAAAACACACACACATGAACATCTTAACTGATGCAGAAGAAAATATTTGAAAAAATTCAACACACTTTCATGATAAAGACATTCCACACGCTAGAGAAAATGGAAACTACCTCAACATAATAAAAGCCATATATGAAAAGCCCATAGCAATCGTCATACTCCATGATGAAAGACTGAAATCCTTTTCTCTAAGATCAGGAACATGTCAAGAATGCCCGGTTTTATCACATTTACTCAACATAGTGCTGAAAGTTTTAGCCAGAGCAATTAAGAAAAAGAAATAAAGGGCATCTAAGTCAAAAAGTAAGAAGTAAAATTATCTCTGCTCACAGACGATACTATCTTTTATGTAGAAAACCATAAGAATGCAAAAATCTTCAACAAAATACTTGCAAACTGAATCCAGCAGCACATCAAAAAGTGTATCAACCACAATAAAGCTGGCTTCATCCATGGGATGCAAGATTGGTTCAACATATGCAAATCAACAAAGGCAATTCATCATATAAACAGAACTAAAGACAAAAACCACATGATTATCTCAATAGATGCAGAAAAGGCCTTTGATAAAATTCAACATCTCTTCATGTTAAGAACTCTCAGTAAAGAGTTGAAAGTGTTGAAGGAACATACCTCAAAATAATAAGAGCCATCTATGACAAACATACAGCCAATATCATATTTGAATGGAGAAAAGCTGGAAGCATTCTCCTTGAAAGCCAGCACAAGACAAGGATGCCCTCTCACACTACGCCTATTGAACATGGTGTTAGAAGTTCTGACCAGGGCAATCAAGCAAGAGAAAGAAATAAAGTGTATTCATATAGGAAGAGAGGAAGTCAAATAATCTTTTCTTGCAGATGACATGGTTCTTTATCTAGAAAACCCCATTGTCTCAGCCAAAAAGCTTCTTAAACTGATAAGAAACTTCAGCAAAGGCTCAGGATACAAAATCAATGTGCAAAAATGACTGGCATTCCTATATACCAACGTCAGGCAAGCTGAGAGTCAAATCATGAATGAATTCCCATTCACAATTGCCACAAAAAACAATAAAATACCTAAGAATACAGCTAACAAGGGAAGTGAAGGACTTCTTCAAGGAGAACTACCAACCACTGCTCAAAGAAATCAGAGAGGACACAAACAAATGGAAAGCTATTCCATGCTCATAGAAAGAATCAATATTGTTAAAATTGCCATACTGCCCAAAGCAATTTATAGATTCAATGCTATTCACATTAAATTGCCGTTGACACTCTTTTAGAAAAAAAAATTGTAAAATTCATATGGAACCAAAAGGAGCCCAAATAGCCAAGGCAATCCTAAGCAAAAAGAACAAAGCTAGAGGCATCACATTTCCCAACTTGAAATTATACTACAGGCTGGGCGCGGTAGCTCAAGCCTGTAATCCCAGCACTTTGGGAGGCCAAGACGGGCAGATCACGAGGTCAGGAGATCGAGACCATCCTGGCTAACACGGTGAAACCCCGTCTCTACTAAAAAATACAAAAAACTAGCCGGGCGAAGTGGCGGGCGCCTGTGGTCCCAGCTACTCGGGAGGCTGAGGCAGGAGAATGGCGTGAACCCGGGAGGCGGAGCTTGCAGTGAGCTGAGATCCGGCCACCGCACTCCAGCCTGGGCGACAGAGCCAGACTCAATCTCAAAAAAAAAAAAAAAAAAAGGAAATTATACTACAAAGCTACAGTAACCAAAGCAGAATAATGCTGGTAAAAAAATAGACACATAGAACAATGGAACAGAATAGAGAACCCAGAAATAAGACTGCACACCTACACCCATCTGATATTTGACAAATCTGACAAAAACAAGCAATGGGGAAAGGCTTTCCTATTTAATAAATGGTGCTGGGAGAACTGGCTATCCATATATGCAGAAAATTGAAACTGGACCTTTTCTTACACCTTATACAAACATTAATTCAAGATGGATTAAACATTTAAATGTAAAACCCAAAACTATAACAACCCTCAAAGAAAACCTGGGTAATACCATTCAAGACATAGGCACAGGGAAAGATTTCATAATGAAGATGCCAAAAGCGATTGCAACAAAAGCAAAAATTGACAAATGGGATCTGATTAAACTAAAGAGCTTCTGCACAGCAAAATAAACTATCAACGGAGTAAACAGACAACCTGCAGAATGGGAGAAAATCTTTGCAATCTATCCATCTGACAATGTTCTAATATCCAGCATCTATAAGGAACTTATATTTACAAGAAAAATGAAACCATTAAAAAGTGAGCAAAAGACATGAGCAGACAGTTTTTAAAAGCATATATATATGCAGCCAACAAAGGATATGAAGAAAGTCCAATATCACTGATCATTAGAGAAATGCAACTCAAAACCACAATGAGATACCATCTCACACCCATCAGAATAACTATTATCAAAAAGTCAAAAACTAACAAATGCTGGTGAGGTTGTGCAGAACAGGGGACACTTTCACACTGTTGGTGGAAGTGTAAATTAGTTCAGCCATTGTGGAAGACAGTGTGGTAGTGATTCCTCAAAGACTTAGAGGCAGAAATACCATTTGACCCAGCAATCCCATTATTGGGAAAATACCCAGAGAAATATAAATCATTCTATTACAAAATACATGGATGTGTATGTTCACTGCAGCACTATTTGTAATAACAAAGACATGGAATCAACCTAAATGCCCATCAGTGATAGACTGGATAAAGTAAATGTGGTACATATACACTATGGAATACTATGCAGCCACAAAAAGGAATGATATAATATACTTTGCAGGGACATGGGTGGAGTTGCAACCCATTATCCTCAGCAAACTACTGCAGGAACAGAAAACCAATACTATGTGTCCTCACTTATAATGGGAGCTGAATGATGAGAGCACATGGACACATGGGGAGAAACAATACACACTGGGGCCTGTTGGAGGGTTGGGGGTGGGAGGAGTGAGAACATCAGGAAGAATAACGAACTTATCAAAATACATCACGTACTGCATAAATATATATATACCTACTATGTATCCATAAATACTGAAAATTTAAAACACTAATAAAAGAAATAAAACATTAGTAAATGGGAAAACTTTCTGTGTTCATGGATTGAAAGACTTAATATTGTTAAGAAAACATCCAAGCTATCAAAAGCCATGTGTAGATTTAACACAATTTCTATGAACATTTCAATGACATTTTATATAAAGATAGGAAAACCCCATTTAAAATTTATATAAAATCCTAATACACCCTGAATGGCTAAAAAAAAAAAAAAAAATCTTGAAGAAGAACACAATTGGATGTTTCATATTCTTGATTTCAAAACATACTGCAAAGCAACTCTAATTAAGATGTTATTGTAATGGCATGTAAAACCAATGAAACAGAATAGAGAGCTCAGATATAAACTTTTGAATATACAGACAAATGGTTTTCAACAAGGGTGCCAAGATTACACAATAGGGAAAGGAGAGTCTCTTCAACAAATGGTGTTAGGAAAATGGAATACCCACATGCAAAGCAATGAAGTTAGGCCCTTACCTTACCTTACAGGCAAAAATTAACTCAAAATGTATTAAATTCCTAACTGTAAGACCTTAAACTTCAGAAGAAAATGAAGGAGAAAGTTTTAGGGCATTAAATTTGGCAATAATTTTTAAAATATGATACCAAAAACACAGGCAGTGAAATAAAAAATACACAAATGGGACTATAAAAAACTTAAAAATCCCAAAACAACAAAATGTAAAAAATAGAATTATTATACGCACCATTAATCCTTCTTCTGAGTTATATTCAAAATAATTCAAAATGAGATCTTGAAGAGATATTTATTTGCACATTCTTGTTCATTTTAGCATTATTTCCAATAGGCAAGAGGTAGAAGAAACCCAAATGGCCATTGATGAATGAATAAAGAAAACATTATATATATGTGTCTATATATATCTATATATATATTTTAATATATATGGTGTGTATATATAGAGAGAGACAACACACACACACACACACACAAAATAAAATATTATTCAGCCTTAAAAAAAACTTCCTGTTTGAGTGTCTTCACAAGCCAAACCCAGCCCTTGTTTTTAGTCAATTTCTCAATTTACCCATAAGTACCTGCAGACTTATGGAACCAATGTTCCAAGAAAAAAGCTCTCTGCCCTCCTGTATGATTTTTCTCATGCTGGAATGTCCTCCCTCCTTTCTAGGTCATAAGAGATGCTTAGTACAAATAATATCATTTTGATATTTTCTCAGTTACCCCACTGGAAATAATTTCCCGCACCCTGCTGTACCACTGGAGAATATATGTGTATAGTGATAACTGATAACTCTTCTCTATATTTTCCCTAGTCTTCTAGATAACTATTCCACACCTGTCTTCTAGATCTTACGATAAAATACTAATGGCTCAGAACACAAGTGTGTAGAAAACACAGAACATAAAATATATATTTATCATGACCATCAAAACATTTTTACCTGAAATTTGTAAACATTTGTATATAAAAGAAATGTTGATACCACAGAATCTCAGTGGTTCTTGCCTGGATTTAGACATGCTGCTATTAGAGAATCTCCATAGTTCCTACCTGGATTTAGAACCTACAGCAACTGCAGCAAGTCTATCCATTTTCTGTTGTTAAAATCTCTTTTTAAAGAGTTAGTATTTTTTTATGAGTCCAATGATGATTAACTATCCAATTAGGTTGTTGTACTAGGTAAACAGAAAACAGAATATTTAGCTAATTCTAGGAATTCACTCCGGGGCTCCTATATTTTAAAGGTTGTATTAATAATTTCTCAGAATTAACATATCATTTTATGCTCATGTTAAAAATAAATTTTGTTTCTGGGAATGACTTGTATTATATTGCTTATTAAATTGTTATTGTTATTAAATTAAGCAAAAGATTCTTTTTTCTTTAGAAATACAAATACAACAGATTATTCAAGGTATTTAAACTCTTCCAACTAGTAGAGAAGAATCAAATAGATGCAATAAAAAATGATAAAAGGGGTATCACCACCAATCGCACAGAAAGACAAACCACCATCAGAGAATATAAACACCTCTACACAAATAAACCAGAAAATCTAGAATAGATACATTCCTGGACACATATACTCTCTCAAGACTAAACCAGGAAGAAGTTGAATCTCTGAATAGACAAATGACAGGCTCTGAAATGGAGGCAATAATTAATAGCCTACCAAACAAAAAAAGTACGGGACCAGACAGATTCACAGCCGAATTCTACCAGAGATACAAAGAGGAACTGGTACCATTCCTTCTGAAACTATTGCAATCAATAGAAAAAGAGGGAATCCTCCCTAACTAATTTTATGAGGCCAGCATCATCCTCATACCAAGGCCTGGCAGAGACACAACAAAAAAAGAGAATTTTAGGCCAATATCCCTGATGAACATCGATGCGAAAATCCTCAATAAAATACTGGCAAACCGAATCCAGCAGCACATCAAAAAAGCTTATCCACCACGATCAAGTTGGCTTCATCCCTGGGATGCAAGGCTGATTTAACATACGCACAAAAATAAACAAAACCCATCACATAAAAAGATCCAATGACAAAACCCACATGATTATCTCAACAGATGCAGAAAAGGCGTTTGACAAAATTCAACAGCCCTTTATGCTAAAAACTCTCAATAAACTAGGTAATGATGGAACATATCTCAAAATAATGAGAGCTATTTATGACAAACCCACAACCAATATCATACTGAATGGGCAAAAACTGGAAGCATTCCCTTTGAAAAGTGGCACAAGACAGGGATGCCCGCTCTCACCACTCCTATTCAACATAGTGTTGGAAGTTCTGGCCAGGACAATCAGGCAAGAGGAAGACATAAAGGAAAAAAGGAAGTCAAATTGTCTCTGTTTGCAGATGACATGTTTGTATATTTAGAAAACCCCATCGTTGGCCGGGCACGGTGGCTCAAGCCTGTAATCCCAGCACTTTGGGAGGCTGAGAAGGGCGGATCACGAGGTCAGGAGATCGAGACCATCCTGGCTAACACGGTGAAACCCCGTCTCTACTAAAAAAAAAAAAAAAAAATACAAAAAACTAGCCGGGCGAGGTGGCGGGCGCCTGTAGTCCCAGCTACTCGGGAGGCTGAGGCAGGAGAATGGCGTAAACCCAGGAGGCCGAACTTGCAGTGAGCTGAGATCCAGCCACTGCACTTCAGCCTGGGAGGCAGAGTGAGACTCTGTCTCAAAAAAAAAAAAAAAAAAAAAGGAAAACTTTAGCAAAGTCTCAGGATACAAAATCAATGTGCAAAAATCACAAGCATTCCTATACACCAATAAGAGACAAACAGAGAGCCAAATCATGAGTGAACTCCCATTCACAATTGCTTCAAAGAGAATAAAATACCTAGGAATCCAACTTACAAGGATGTGAAGGACCTCTTCAAGGAGAACTACAAACCACAGCTCAAGGAAATAAGAGAAGACACAAACAAATGGGAAAACATTCCATACTCATGGATAGGAAGAATCAATATTGTGAAAATGACCTTACTGCCCAAAATAATTTATAGATTCAATGCCATCCCCATCAAACTACCAATGACTTTCTTCACAGAATTGGAAAAAACTACTTTAAACTTCATGTGGAACCGAAAAAGAGCCTGCATTGCCATGACAATCCTAAGCAAAAAGAGTAAAGCTGGAGGCATCAAGCTGCCTAGCTTCGAACCATATTACAAGACTGTAGTAACCAAAACAGCATAGTACTTGTTCCAAAACAGAGATATAGACCAATGGAACAGAACAGAGGCCTCAGAAATAATACCACACATCTACCACCATCTAATCTTTGACAAAGCTGACACACACAAGCAATGGGGAAAGATTCCTTGTTTAATAAATGGTGCTGGGAAAACTGGGTAGCCATACGTAGAAAGCTGAAACTGGATCCCTTCCTTACACCTTAGACAAAAATTAATTCAAGATGGATTAAAGACTTAAATGTTGGACCTAAAACCATAAAAACCCTAGAAGAAAACCTAGGCAATACCATTCAGGACATAGGCATTGGCAAGGACTTCCTGACTAAAACACCAAAAGCAATGGCAACAAAAGCCAAAATAGACAAATGGGATCTAATTAAACTAAAGAGCTTCTGCAAAGGAAAAGAAACTACCATCAGAGTGAACAGGCAACCTACAGAATGGGAAAAAATTTTTACAATCTACCCATCTGACAAAGGGCTAATATCCAGAACCTACAAAGAATTTAAACACATTTACAAGAAAAAAAGAAACAACCCCATCAAAAAGTGGGCAAAGAATATAAACAGACACTTCTCAAAAGAAGACATTTATGCAGCCAACAGACACATGAAAAAATGCTCATCATCACTGGTCATCAGAGAAATGCAAATCAAAACCACAATGAGATACCATCTCACACCAGTTAGAATGGCGATCATTAAAAAGTCAGGAAACAACAGGCGCTGGAGAGGATGTGGAGAAAAAGTAACACTTTTACACTGTTGCTGGGAGTGTAAACAAGTTCAACCATTGTGCAAGACAGTGTGGCAATTTCTCAAGGATCTAGAACTAGAAATACCATTTGACCCAGTGATCCCATTTCTGGGTATATACCCAAAGGATTATAAATCATGCTACTATAAAAACACATGCACATGTATGTTTATTGTGGCACTATTCACAATAGCAAAGACTTGGAACCAACCCAAATGTCCATCAATGACAGACTGGATAAAGAAAATGTGGCACACATACACACATACACATGGAATACTATGCAGCCATAAAAAAGGATGAGTTCATGTCCTTTGGTAGGAACATGGATGAAGCTGGAAACCATCATTCTGAGCAAACTATCACAAGGACATAAAACCAAACACCGCATGTTCTCACTCATAGGTGGGAATTGAACAATGAGATCACTTGGACACAGGGTGGGGAACATCACACACCGGGTCCTGTCGTGGGGTGGGGAGAGGGGGGAGGGATAGCACTAAGATAAATGTCTAATGTAAATGATGAGTTAATGGATGCAGTAAACCAACATGGCACATGTATACCTATGTAACAAACCTGCATGTTGTGCCCATGTACCCTAGAACTTAAAGTTTAATAAAATAAAAAAGGGTAAAATAAATAAATAAATAAATAAATAAATAAATAAATAAATAAATAAATAAATATAAAAGAGGTAGTGAAAGCAGGCGTCATATCTTGTTCTCAGTCTAAAGAGAAAACGTTTTTCATCACTTGTAATTAAATATGCAGCTAGCTGTGGGTTTTGTAGATGTATGTTGAGGAAGTTCCCTTCTATTTCTAGTTTTCTGGTAAGTTTTTGTTTGTTTGTTTGCTTGTTTCTTTTTTAACATGAATGGATGACTTAACATTAAACAATTAATAGTGTTATTCACTGTATCACCAGTATAAACCAGTAAAAATTCTTGAACTTACACTTTCATCTCAAAAGACATACAAAAATCTTTTGATAAAAATGCATCCATTCATGAGGAATAAAACTTGCAAATTATGAATAGACAAAAACTTCCTCTGGGAAGGGTAGGGGAAAGAAGAGGGTAAAGAGGAATTTGTTCATAGGTACAGATATACAGTTTGACAGAAGAATTAGACCTAGTGTTTAATATCTCAGTGGGGTGACAATTGTCTCCAATAATCTATTTTATATCTCAAAATAGACAGATGGGAATAATTTGAATATTTCTACCATAACGAAGAGACAATAGTAATAATGAATATCCTGATTATACTAATTTTATCTTTAAAAATTATATGAATGTATTAAATTATTGCATGTACCTTGAAAGTTAAAAAAAAATAATAATTTCCTTAAGGTGATAAAGGTATCTACCAAAATATCCTACAGAATAATCTTATTTTATTATGTTTTTACTGAACATCGGTGTCTTAATGAAAGGGAGAGAATGAAGAGGTCAACAGACTGACCGTCCAATGAACTAGAAGGAATGGTATATTGAGAGTAATTGAGAAAATGGGATGAAGGAAAGTAGAAATCTAAATTTATTCTTTTTAGAGCAGTTATCATACATAATTGTTTCCATGCCTGCAAATTCCCTGTGCTCCACCTATTCATACGTCTCTCCTAACTGAGATCCTAGCAACCATGGATCTTTTGTTGTCTTCATAGTTTTGCCTTTTGCAGAAGATCATACAATTAGAATCCTATAGTCTAAAGTTTTTTTAGACTTTCTTCTTTCACTTACCTATATGCATTTAAGTTTCCTTCTTGTCTTTTAGTAGATGATAGCTCATTTTTTAAGATTACAGAATAATATCAGTAATGATAGCTCATTTTTTAAAATTACTGAATAATATTTCAGTGTATGAACGTACCTCAGTTTGGTTATCCACTCACCTACTGAAGAATATCTTGATTGCTACCATTTTTCATACAAATGCAGGTTTTTGTGTGTACATGTTTCCAAATTATGTAGGTAAATACCAAGAAACACAATTACTTAATCATGTAATAAGTCTGTTTTCCTTTGTAGGAAACTTCCAGTCTCTCTTCCAATATGAATATCCCATTTCACATTTCCACAAACAGTGAAAGAGAATTTCTGTTGCTTCATATCCTTACTAGCATTGGCATTGTTTTTGTTGATTTTTAACAGCTCTGTATATGCTTAGATCATTTGCCTGTGTCTCTGTTAGGAGTTGCAAATTCTTCTACTTTATCTTTTGTTTTCAAACTTTGATTAAAATAAGTTTTGAGATGCAGAGTTTTAAAACTATTTTATCATTTTTTTCTATTACGGCCTTAGGCATTTGGGTCATACTTAGAAACACATTCCTGCTTACTAGATAATTAGAAGAAATTCTACTACGAGTTCTAATAACACTAATTTCACATTTAAAGGTATGTATTTTGTCAATGTACAAATTTGGAATCGACTTTATTTAAGAGTTAAGGTATAATTTCAGCATTTTTTCTTTCCAGATGACCATCCAATTATCTTCATGGCACTTACAGAATATCTTTCCCTATGAATAGAAGAGTGTAGAAATATATTCTCCCTTTTTTTTCTCATTGACTTATGACCAGGCTCCAGCTGGTCATTCTGTGTTTTTCAAGAGAGGTCAGAGGCAATTGAATGTGTGAATACATGTATATATGTACATATATACATGTATATGTATATACATATATACATGTGTATATATACACGTGTATATACACGTGTATATATGTATAGATACGTATATACATGTGTGTACACATGTATATGTATACACACATATATACATGTATATGTATATACATACACATATGTGCATGTGTGTACACACATGTATATACATACACACATTCAATTGCCTCTCGCTTCTCTAGAGAAACAGAGAAAAAGGAGAAAAATATCAATTTCCTACATTTTCTATGAGTATTAAAATGAGATACCAGATTGCCTGATAAAACACTAAATACAAAATTAAGTGTTCATTAAATGGTGTCTATCACTAATATTATTACATACTGAAAATCATGTTTTTAGAAACTAATAATGCAAAGGAAAAAAGTTAATGAAATTTATGACAACTTACCCAAATAACATGGAATGATATATCCTACAAGATGCTCGTTTCCCACAGCTATTGGAGGACCACTTCATACATGTTCTATCAGTCAGAGCACCAAAATATATTGGAGCTAGAATTCCTCCTGCAACAGGAGAAGAGAAGGTGTCAATACAGGGAACGTATTTCAAATGCATCTGGATAATATTTCACATTGATTCATAATGGATAAAGTAAAAGTTAAACTTGTTGGAGGATTCTTCCACTGTTTTGGCCTAAATCTGCCCAAGAATTGAGATTATAAGGAATCTCAAAGTCCCGAATTATATAGTAGTGTTATAGACATGTTTTATCTACCCTCCCCTCTCTACACACATAGGGAAGAAGCATTATATGCCTGTACACTCTGTTCTCCTTACAATATCAATTAACTTCAGTCTGATTAGTAAAAAGAATATTGTTAGTAAAACAGGAATGTTATATGGTTTCATATGGGATGTTATTAGGCAAGGAGAGATGGAATTGTGGGAGTAGAAGTATATCTTTATGTTAAAAGAAAAACATTCTCAGCTTAAATGCTATACAGACAAGACTTTTCAACACTCTTTTAAGAAAATTAAAATGTGAGTTCTCACACCAGCACCCCATCGCCAGAGAAGTGCAGGCCCAGATTCAGAGATTGCTTGGCTCTTGGCAGGTTATACCTCTTTCTGGGTTCACAGCTCTCCTTCCTTCTTCTTGATGTCACTTGTGCCCATAATCCAGCATTTTCTCTCTACTGATTTGGTGGATTTTTAAATACTTCTGAAGCAACTAGGGCTTTCCAAGTTAGACTTGGAAATTTAGACTACAGTGCTAAATTTCATTTGTTAGTTCTGATTATTGTTCTGATCACAATAATGCATAATGCATATGTTTTCGGTGTTCTATCCTTTAGTCAATTTCTATTTGTAGTGCATTATTTTGCACAATGTGTGGCTTTTCAGGGACATATGTTGTGTATAGCAGAAGTGTACATCTGGTCGTAATCCTATTTTAATAAATTCTGAGATGGACTCCTGGTTCTAAGCATAGGTAATCTTTTTTTTTTTTGAGACAGAGTCTCACTCCATCATGCAGGCTAGAGTGCAGTGGTGCAATCTCGGCTCACTGCAACCTCCACCTCCCGGGTTCAAGCAATTCTCCTGCCTCAGCCTCCCTAGTAGTTGGGATTACAGCAGTGTGCCACCATGCCAGCTTATTTTTGTATTTTCAGTAGAGATGGGTTTTGCTATGTTGGCCAGTCTGGTCTCAAACTCCTGACTTCAGGTGATCCATCCACCTTGGCCTCCCAAAGTGTTGGGATTACAGGCATGAGCCACTGCGCCCAGCCTAGCATAGGTAATCTTATCAAAATTTTAGGGACATGACAGGGGAGAGCTGTCCTTCAGATGGTAGCACTGAAGTATTCATGACTTTATTTTGTTCTTTTTTTGTGTTGCGATGAATACTTTCATTTTGTCACATAAAAATCGTAATGATCCATATATCACGATTTTACTAATTCCATTTACTTCTCACGGTTTCAATTTTCTGACAGTGAGAAATCTTAGAATGACAATGAATTGAGGCCAATGAATATGAGGAAAGCTGGTAGCAAGAAAACGGGTGAGAAATTTGCAGGTATCAAAAAATCACAGCCGTCCTTAAAAACTGAAAAAAAATGTCAACAATTTATTACTGCAATTTTAAAACTTCTCATAACTCATTTTATAAATAACTTTTTCAATTTAATACTCTATAGGCCTTCCACAATTTACACATATATTGTATTCAAGACAATTATGTTTGAATTGGAAGTTTAGTGCTCTGTGTATTTTTCCCATGGAATCATTTAGAGTCCATTCTGCCATATACGGAGCACATCAAAATAGGATGCTCAGAATTGGAATGGCAAAATTCAATTTTTCTACTTTATATTGCCAAAAATATTGCTTCTACTATTATTTCCACATATCAGAAAGAGTGCTAACTACCCAATTTCTATATTCAGCTTCTGTGGCCCAGCTGCTAGGAGTGAGATATCTCCATTGATTCTGAAGGTAGAGAACTGCCAGGATATAAAGAAGCTGGATTAGATTAGGTTAGAGACACAGAAAAGAGAATACAAGGAAGAGAACCAATGGAACCCTGCAGCATCTCCATCTCCTCCCTCCTATTCCCTTTATATTTCTTTCTTTTTTTTTTAATCTTTGAGGAATTGTGACCTTCTTATCAAATATACTTCTTGGACAACTTCTTCATTGTAATTTGGCCATCATAGAGTTACACTTTTTTCCTTTACTTACAAAGGTTCCAGAAATTGACCCCGCCCATTTTCTTTTCCTTCTGCTATCAAAGGTTGTCAGGATCAGTCCTCTGCACCAAACCCTAGAGGAATGATGCCCTTTTTCTACTTCCCAGGAATAAGCACATAACATTTACAGTTCTTACAAACGTGCACTCACGAAGATTAGAATAGATATTACGTAACAATAACAGGCACCAGTGTGCTAAAAATGGTAAATGGCAACAAGAAAGATAGTAATATCCTAAATATTTTTCTCATCATCTTTAAATATTTATAAACAAGCCTTTAGCCTCTAGAGTCTACATTCTTACTGTTTGCCAAGAGAAACACGATTCCTTAGCTTTCCTTTATTCAGAACATTCTCTTAATCAAAAATCCCCAGTTCTAGAGTCTGAGTTTTCATTCCCTTTTGCAGTAACTGCTGCTAAAGCTTAGCTGCCCAGCCTTGCATGACCAGTCAGTGGGAAGTGGCACAGTTAATGTCAGCTCCTGTTTTGCACAGCCTCAGCCTGGCCAGATTCCCAGGCCTCCCAAGTTGCTTTAGGCCTTCCCTAAATAATGTTCAGTTCAGAAGGAAGGTCCCCCACTCTGCCTACCTGGGATAAATATTCTTAACTTTCTGAAAGGAGAAAACTTTGAGAACCACCTGTCTTTCAGTAGTTTAGACTGTAATCAAAATATGATAATTCCTTATTCTTAACATAGAATAGGAGAGAGAGACTCGGTTAGAGAGACTGTAATAAAAATATGATAATTCCTTATTCTTAACAGATAGATTTGAACTAGAAATAACAATTAAAATGCTCTTTTAGGTAACACTTTTCCTCCGTCTCTTATTTTCATTGATTGCAAAAAATAATGAGTCTTACTTATTCCTTTCTTAACTTTCTCATAATTGAAAATTAATTACATTTAGTCTTTATTCTTTGATACAAATATTTGTATCTTACCTTTATTGCTATTATTTATATCTTAAAACGGAAACCCACTGCAAGTGATTTCAATTCAGGCTGAACAATCCTGAAATAATATAAAGTCAAAGAAATATTAAACATCATTAAAATATTAAACTAAGCATCAAAACATTTCTCAGTATCATTTTTCTTCATGATATAATACATTCCTTCATGTGAATGGCCCACATTATATAAAGTTATATTATCAGTTGTTTTAAAAGGCAAACACCAGAATGATAATGATAACAATTATTACTTCCTTCTTTATTGAAGGCATTATGATTTCAAGACAGTTGAATGAATATTTTCACATTTGGTCCTTATGAAAATCCTATGAGTAAGCTTAGAACAGACTTTCTTATGTCCGTTAAAAACACTGATTTTTGTATGGTCTATTCAGTCCTGATAGCTCATATGAAAAGACCAGATACTTGTTCTCAGGGTAAGTCTTAGCAGACCTCTTTTTGCCACCTTATTTCTGTTATCAACGTTAATGAAAAAGCTTACCAATATGATTCATAAATTACACAATATATCCAGAGGAGTCAAAAACGTTTTCTGTATTCTAGTGTCTAGTATATAACTGCCACCTTAAAGGTAAGGAACTTATTTATTCATTCATTCATTTATTTATTTATTTATTTATTTATTTATTTATTTATTTTGAGATGGAGTTTCGCTCTTGTTGCCCAAGCTGGAGTGCAATGGCGTGATCTCGGCTCACTGCAACCTCCGCCTTCCAGGTTCAAGCAATTCTCCTGCCTCAGCCTCCCGAGTAGCTGGGATAACAGGCACGGGCCACCAAACCCAGTTAATTTTTTTTGTATTTTTAGTAGAAAGAGGGCTTCACCATGTTAGCCAGGCTGGTCTCGAACTCCTGACCTCAGGTGATCTGCCCACCTCGGCCTCCCAAAGTGCTGGGATTACAGGCGTGAGCCACCGCGCTGGACCAGGAACACATTTATATCCTTGCTTAGAAATTTACTCACTCTTGCATTTAGAAAACTATTTCCACAATTTTGTTTTTCTGTGATCAATGAATGTTGCTACCATCCCTGTGGTAACACCTACCAAGTGAAATGAAATTATAGTGCAGTAGTGGAGGAGATGGTTTGGGGTTGGGGAGGTGACCAAGATTCGAAATTCCATTTTTACTGAAATATTGAATTAACTGATGAAAAGGTGTTTTTCCCCTTGAACTATTTGATGACTGTATTTTTTTCAGAGCTAAGTAGCTGGCATCATTCAACAGTTACTAAGCACCTCCTAGGAGATGCTACACTAGTCATGTTCTTCAGCATAAAGAGATAAATGATGCTTCCTTTCCACTGAGTGACTAGAACAAGTAAGTCATTTAACCTTTCTTAGCCTCAGTTTCCTTGTTTGCTAAGTGAGGATAATAATACTTATCTCATATGTTATGAAAATCTTCAACACAATGAACTAGTGCTGTAAACCTCAATTTTTTTTACATGTAGTTTCCCCTTAAAGTTTGTAGGATAGTTACCATTTATTAAGGTTCTCAAAAGTGTTCAAGAACACCTATAAGATTAAAAGAAGCAAAAATTAAGTTAAACATAATATAATAAAAGTTAAACGTATAGTTATTTTTTAGGAGACACACATACAAAACAAACAAACAAAAAAACAAACAAACAAAACAAAGAAAACTCTTTTAGCTCTGCTTTTGCAAAGGACGGCAACACTTTGTTAGCCCAGTAGAGGGCACTGAGGACAGTGAAGCCATGTCTGCTATGTAAGGCAGAAGTTTCTTTCATAAGGAGATTGTCAAGAGGAAATCATGAGGAAAGGGAAGTTATCTTATCTACTGAGGTCTCTCTCAAATATTACATTTCTCAAGGGAGATTTTGGGAAGGTAGAGGTTGTAGTTCATTCCTGGTTGTGTTCTCTGGTAAGTGCCTGACGTGTATTTTTCATTGTAATTGAGTTTCAGTGGTGGTTGTACCCTGTCTGCATACTACGCACACAAGAGGCAAGCTGACATTTGTTATCAACTTGTATCTTCACCCAGGGAAAAGGTTAGCATGCAGGAGAATTGGGGGACTTGCAGGTAGAGATAATATTTTCCTAAAAGTTGGCTTAAAATCTTCAACAATTCAGTGGAAATGATAGACGCGTGTGATATAGTAACATACATATCCAATAACAATCACACACACACTCACTTCTACATTCACATGCATGTACACTCACACTATTCCCCGCATGCTCATACTCACATGCTCACTCACATTCACACACCCATGCGTTGTTATCATGTAAGATGTTTATAATTGTAATGTGACTCCTGCTTTACATGTGATATTGAGCAGCTCTGTATTTTGATAGACCTCTCACGGGATGAATTCATCACTAAAGCACCCTGTGAAGCTAAATGTGCTATTTCATTTAATTACTGAAGAATATATTCTTAATACAACCGATGTAATTTAAATTGATACTCTGTTGTTCTCATTAATGACAATAACCCATCAGGATCTGTTGTTTCTTGAGATGATTTCCAGTCAGATCTAATAAAAACCTATCAATAGGCAGTATAGATAGGGAATGCTTGTCTTACTGTTTGCAAAAGATTGAAAAAAAGTTCTAAGTCATTTCATAGCTGAGCCAGATCAATGAACTGTAAATTTTTAAAAAGTTTTAAAACACTGCCCTCTTCAGGGCTATTTAAGATTAACATTTTGTTAGTCATAAGCTTACATGATGCCCACCTCTCTGTGAACAGCAAGATCCCAAGATTTTGAGACATCTGTGGGTACCAAGGCTCTCACCCCATATGGTTTAGTATATCTCTTAATTCCACTCACTCTTCCACTCCTTTCATGTCACTCAAAGCCTTCCATTTTGCTTAAGAAAACTCATGTCTGTTACCAGCAAAATGTTCACATTTATATTCTTTGCAATCTTTTCATATTTTTATTGAAACAAAGCCTATCTCCCAATGACTCTCTTTCCATGCATCCATCTCAAGTGAGGGCCATTTTCTTCCCATATCCTGTGTATTAATGGGCTTGAAATGTAGTTGTCCTTCTTGATCATTTTTTACCACTTCTATATCTGAGTCCCTCTTCTGAAAGACTTCTAGATTCCAGGAAGAGATGCACCACCCTCATATACCATACTCAAATCTCGCTGTTGAACATAGCTATGGGCAGGCACAACATCATTCCATCATTCTTTGATTATTTTCATTAGAAGGTCTCTGTCATTTTTGTCAAAATTTCTGCCACTTTTTCCAATTGTCTCAATATCCACCTAGATCATTCTCCCAACGCTCTGGCCTTCCAGTGCCTTGACATCTTCTCTGGAAATCTTACCTCTTCAACCCATAGTCAGCCCATCAGAACACACTTAAAATTCTCCATTTTGAGCATCACTGTCATCATAACCACCTCCTAACTTTAAAATTTACTCCCTTTAATACACCTGCTGCAACAATCTTCAGCCCCGTATAGCTCTTCAGGCCCTTCTCTTCCTCTAACTTTTCACAGGCTATGTGTAGTTTCACCTCTTCACTTCCTTTCTCAACGTGATCTCTTATTATAATCACTCTTCTGAATATATTCTGTACTTTTTTTCCCATTTCATCCTTTATTGTACTAAACAAACAAAAATGCTTTCATCTAACCCTTTGCTTCTTCTGTACCTATATACAAAGAGCTGCATTGCTGGAGGAAATAATTCATGCATGCTGACAGGACTCACTTTAATTTCATAAGCATGAACATTCAGGGGGTCTCCAGGGCAATTCAGCAAGAGTTCACTGGTACATTTTCCCAGTCACTATATTCTTCCAGTCTTCAAGATTGCTAGTTCACATGTCCTGATCTCATCTCACCTCTTTCTTTTCTTCCACCTTACTCACAGCTGATTATCTTGCTTTTTATTTAATAGAGAAAATACAAGCAATTAGAAAAGAATTTCAATACTCTTGCACCACTACCACTACACATTTACTTGCCTTTTACCCACACAGACAACCTTCCCTTCTACTGCAGGGCAAAACTGTCTGTCTTTGTTGATATCTCTCTTCATCTTCTTCTTTACTCATTCCACTCCTCTCCTGGGTTAACAACTGTCTTTTCCTCTACCTGACAATTCTCATCAGTATGCAAGCATGCTATTATATCTAGAGTTAGGCATAAACAGAACTTTTGATGCCACAACCCTGCCAGCTACCACGCCATTTCTCTGCTTCTTTTTATAACACTTTTCCTGAAAAGGATTTTCCATACTGGCTGTTTGTACTTCCCCTTCTTGCATTTTCTGTTGATTCCTTACTAAACAGTCTTTTATTCCCACCTCTCATCTTCATGAATTACTTTTGTTTAGGTTAAGTAACCAGCACATAATGACACCCAATGGTCACTTTCTAGTCCCTAACTCCTATGAGCTCTCAGCAACCCTTGAAGCAATTACTACTACTTCCTTTTTGATACATGGTTAATTAGGCTTTGGGGACACTCCCCCTTCTTAGTTTTTCCCATAGGATCTCCTTTATAGTTTTCTTCATTGGTTTCTCCTTCTACTATTGATTTCTAAACTTAGAGTCCTTGGTCCTAGGATCTTGTTTCTGTCTGTACTCAGTCCCTAGAAGATCTCATTAATTCCATGGATTTAAATACCATCTGAATGTTGCTCAGTCTAAAATGTATGTTTGTGGCTTCAAACTTTCTCCTGAATGTTGGATTGCCTATGTGGCATTGTTGCTAGATATCTAGAAGGCAGCTCAAATTTTTGGAGATAGAACACATTCTCACTTCTCCACTTCCTGCAACCTATTCTTCCTTAGTGTTTCCCATTTTGTTCAATAGTGCCACCATCCTTCCAGAGTGTAGCCAGAACCCTGGGATCATCCTTACATTCTCTTTGCCAAAGGCTACATTCAATCTATCGTCAAACCTTATTGGCTTTGCATTAAAAAACAAAACAAAATGAAGACTGGAACTCAAATCACTTTCCATTCTAACATTGCATCTTCATTCAAACCCTCATATTGTGAAAGACAATCAAAGCCTCTTTTTTTTCTGATTTCATTGTCTCCCCAAAACATAATTCATGCACAGTCAGAGTGATCTAGTTAGGTAAGTCAGCTGTGCAATGCTAATGCGTAAAACCCCGGGGCTTCCCAAAACATTCAGAGTAAACTCCACTCTTATTGGTGACCTTTCCTGTGACCCACATGGTCTGGACCATGCTAGCTCTCTCACTGAACTTTTTATCTCTCTTCTTCACACTTTTTTCTGACCTCGTATTATACATGTTGAGTATGCTCTACACCAGGGCCTTTGTCTTTGCTCTACCTTACCTAGATTGTTCTTCCCTGTCCTTATTTAGCATGGTTTTACCTTCACTCTTTATGTCTTCATCAAAGGACTTCCAATGTACAATATTTGAACTACTGTCTCTTACCTATCCCACTTTCTGTATTTTCTTACTCTAATTTATTTTTCTTTCTAGTGCTTCACAATTACCCTATTTTACATATTTCCTTGCTTATTTGTTTGCTGGTTCTCCTGCACCCATCCACTCCCCTATTCCCCATCCCCGCTGGAAGCTAGTGAAGTTCTATCACCTGTTTTTTCACAGGGGCATCCTCAGTACATAGAACTATACTTGACACGTATGAATATATAATAAGGGAATGTCCTCCCTCCTACTTACTTGTTTTAACAATGACTTATGATGTAAGCATTATAAAATCATTAGTAGACCGAAGTTTATATTTTTGTTCTACAGTCAGCTTAGTAAATATTCTTTCAATAAAATCGAAGGCTGCTGAGATATTAATAATTAATAATGTTTTTGAGAAGTGATAACATTGATTTAATCACATTCTTAATAAAATGAAATATAATTACTATAAATAATGAAAGTGTTCTTTTCTTTCTTATTTTTTTCTTTTTTTTCTTGCAAATATATTTTATTTTTTTAACTTTTAAGTTCAGAAGTATATGTGAAAGTTTGTTATATAGGTAAATTTGTGTCATTGGGGTTTGTTGTACAGATTATTTCATCACCCAAATATTAAGCCCAGTACCGATTAGTTATTTTTCCTGATCTTCTCCCTCCTCTCAGCCTCCACCCTCTAATAGGCCCCGATGTCTTTTGTCCCCTTCTTATGTGTCTCTGTGTTCTCATCATTTAGCTCCTGCTTATAAGTGAGAACATGCAGTATTTGGTTTGTTGTTCCTGCATTAATTTGCTAAGGACAATGACCTCCAGCTCTATCCATTTTCCTGTAAAGGACATGATCTCATTGTTTTTTAAAGCTGAACAGTATTCCATGGCGTATAATAAGTACCACATTTTCTTTACCTACTCTACCATTGATGGACATTTAGGTTGATTCCATGTCTTGGCTGTTGTGAATAGTGCTGCAATGAAGATACACAAGCATTTTTTAAAAAAATTTATTTATAATTTATACTACTCATAAAGTATATAAATTTATAATTTATACTACTCATAAAGTAGTATAAATTAAGATCCTAGAACCTGTTGGGATGCAAATTAGTAAGGAGTTTGAGGTGATTTTCTGTAAGTTAATAAATCTGTAATTTGGCAAATATAAAAGGTTCTCCTTTTGAGTAGACAATATTTTACATTAAGGTGGAGTTATATCTGTAGAATAAATTAGTAGGATTAATTTGACAAGATCTGGGGGCAGGGTTAAATTTAAACAACTGTAAACTCAGTTTGGCCCGGCGCGGTGGCTCACGCCTGTAATCCCAGCACTTTGGGAGGCTGAGGCGGGCGGATCACGAGGTCAGGAGATTGAGACCATCCTGGCTAACATGGTGAAACCCCGTCTCTACTAAAAATACAAAAATTAGCCGAGCACGGTGGTGGGCGCCTGCAGTCCCAGCTACATGGGAGACTGAGGCTGGAGAATGGTGTGAACCTGGGAGGCGGAGCTTGCAGTGAGTGGAGATCGCGCCACTGCACTCCAGCCTGGGTGACAGGGCAAGACTCTGTCTCAAAAAAAAAAAAAAAAAAAAAAAAAACCAAAAAAACTCTGTTTACAAGTCTATATTCATTTTAACAAAAGTTAAAAACATTTGGTTTTTTCCCATATGATGTCATGCTGTTAGCTGACAGTGAACGTGTGATCAACTACGTTGACTTTAAAAGTAATAATTACATGTTAACCCAGGTCAACATACTTATTCATGCAAATTTTTAAGATATACATGCACATTTTTACATGTTTCTAGTTTTTAGGTGATTCAATGATCAACTCTATCAGTAGGGTATGCATTCCTCCCCAACTCTCCATTCTTATCTTGTGCTACATCCTTCTCACTGGGTATGTTTCAGTCAACTAGCTTCTTTCTATTTCTCAAACACACCAGCTCTTTCCTGCCTAGACCCTCTCTCTGAATTGCTTTATTTGGCTAACTTTTCTTTAGACCTTTAGATTGAATGTCACTTCTTTAGAGATGTACTCTCTGAGTCCTCTCCTTCACAACCCCTCACCTCATTCCCAAATTAGATTTTCCTCTTTTTCCTTTAAGAATAGATTTTTTTTCTTCATGAGGACTGAGAACAACTTGTAATTCTGGGTTTGATTTAAAGCATATTTGTTTTATGTCAGTCTTTTCCTGTCATTTTCTAAGCTGTATGATAAGTAGCTAATTCATTTTATTCAATGAGGAATTCTTCTTCATTAAGCATGATATCTTGTCTAAATATATATCTAACGAGTAAAGAAAGGCACAAATTATTTTTGTGTATTTTTCTTTAGTCTGTAAGTGTATTATGGGAGACTAGGTCAAAAGCCATGCTGTACATGGATTAAAAGTTTTGGAATTTCATTATAGACTGAAGATTACAGTCACAGTTCCCAAATATTTTCTTCCAATGAGATCAATAGATGATTTACCATATCTAGCTTATTAGGATTCAAAGTAACTCAAAATTAAATGTTCTCTTAGAATCATATGGATATTCTACAGTTGAGGCAATTGTCAGTCTGTCTCTTAATGTTCTTACTAAGGGAAGAAAATATGGAATCTAGAAGCAAAATTATTAATTATGGCATTGAAGGATCACAGTAATAGTAAGAAAATTCATTCTCAGAAAATTAAAATGTAACAAAATATAAGTTTGAGTTCTCAATTTATTGTGGAAGAATATGTATATCATTAAGTGTGTTTATAGTCTGTTATATATGAAAATGTGTTAAAAAGGCATTCTTACCTGACAGCATAATATGTGAGGGGCCTCCAATTGAACAGGAAAAGTAACTCAAGGCTTGCATTGCAATGTAAATGTCAAATTTCCCTGCACAAGCATCACCTCTTGGACATTCACCCAAAGAGACTGAGTAATTTCTGCTCTGGAGATCAAGCACTTCCACACAAGTACACTTAAAAAACACCTAAAACAATAGTTTGGGAATTATTACACTTGAGTGCTAATTCGAAATGCATTTTCACACCTAATGGGGCTATAAATATATCCCATTGTATTTAAAGAATTCACATTCATTAAAACTAAACTATTTAGTTAAAAATTCTAAAAATAGAGTTAGTAGATGAAGAGCAAAATATTTTCCTAGATTCCTTTCTATACAAGAAATTTTAATTCATTATTAACATTTAATTCACCCTTTATTTTAAAATTACAAATTGAAGAAATTAGTGTCTGAAACTCTGTATTTACTTTTTTCATTCATATGAATTGTTTTAAATTCATATGAATGAAAAATTAATAATAATTCAAATTGTTTTAAATAGGGTATCTGTTGAAAGAAATTTCTAAGAAGCAAAGCATTCAAGATGTGGCCTGGCTATTTCTAATAGCCTGTAAATAGATATGGGAGAAAATAAATAATTTAAAGTTGGAACTTATATTTAAAAGGAAAGCAGAGTGTAAAAGTTTGGAAAATGTGAAAAACTAGCAGCCTAGCCATGTGGTAAAGATTAAAAAAAAAAAGGTTTTTGGGGGGAGAGAAATGCAAGCATGTTGCAAACACTTACTAGAGATATTAGCATGACTAAAAGAGAGTCAAGTGCTAATATCCAAGACAATGGATAAAGGCCCTAAAGTCATTTCTGAGATCCTCTAGGCAGCCTCTTCCTAGAGACCTAAGAGAAAAGAAAAGAGTTTCCTGAACCAGGCCCATGGCCTTGTTTTCATGAGCAGCCTTGAGGGACTGATTCTGTGTCCTGGCTGCTCTGGTTCCAGCCTCAGCTCAGAGGGACTCAGGTGCAGCTTGGGTCACAGGTCCTGAGGGTGCAAGCCATAGATTCGTCAGTTTCCACGTGCTGTTAAGTCGGCAGATGCTCAGAATGCAAGCTTGAAGAAGGTCTGGGTAGTTTCCATCTAGATTTCAAAGGATGTGTGGAAAAGCCTGCGTGCCCAGGTAAAAGCCTGCCACGGGGGTTAAACCCCTACAAACAAGCTCTACTAGGGAACGCTAGTGGTGTTAAAGTGCCCACACACAGTCCACCTGGGCACTTTGAGGAGCTGTGGAAAACAGGATGTTGCTCTCCAGACCCAAGAATGGTACAGCCAACAGAAGCTTGTGGCCTTAGTGTGGAGCAGACTGAAGCACACAACTCCAACCCATCAGAGCAGCCGCAAGAGATGCCCCCTGCAAGGCCACAGAAATGAAACTGCCTGAGGCCTTGGGAGTCAGCCTTTTGCACAAGTGTGTTGCCCTATATGCAGAACATCAAGTCAAAGGAGATTATTTTGGAGCTTTAAGATTTAATGACTGCCCTGTTGAGTTCCAGACATGTGTGAGGCCTATTGCCCCTTTCTTTCGCTTTATTTCTCCTTTTGGGAAAGGAAATGAATAACCCAATGCCTGTACTACTATTGTATTTTAGGAGTAACTAAATTAGTTTTGATTTCACAAGCTCATAATGAGGCACTAAGTGGCTAAGTCGACTGGACTTCTTGGGTCAATAGGGACTTCCCTAAGGGGACTTTCCCCTAGGCCAAAATGAGTCACAGGTGCAAGCTAACGGAATGAAACTTCAACCAATCATATAGGGAGTTTAAGCTCTAGCTGCAGCCTGATGTTTTTAACCAATCAGGCCCGCCAACCCACAAGTGGAGAGAAAATAAGCTAATTCTATAGCACAGAGAAAGGAAAACGGGAGAGGTCATAAGGGGATATAAGCATAAGACACCCAAGCCAGAAACAGCAACCCTTCTGGGTCCCCTTCCACCACATGGAAGCTGTACTTTCACTTTTTCGCTTTAATAAATCTTGCCGCCACACACTCTAGGTCTGTGCGTTTCTCTAATCGAGCTGTAACACTCGCCACTGCAGTCCACGGCTTCATTCCTTGAAGCCCGTGAGACCATGAACCCTTCGATCAAGAAAAACCTTGGATCGGGAGACTTCTTGTCTCAATAGTTGAAGGAACTCATCTCCAGAAGAGACTTTGGATTTTGGATCAGATTTTGATTTAGTGGATGCTGGAATGAATTAAGACTAAGAGGAACTATTGAGAAAGGGTGATTGTATTTTGCAATGTGAAAAGAATATGACATTTTTTGGGGTGCAGGAACAGAATGACATAGTTTGGATGTTTGTCCCCTCCAAATCTCATGTTAATATGTTAAGAGAGGAGAAAGCAAAAAACCTAGCCAGGCAGCCAATTGGGCTGGGTCCTCGGTTGAATTAGGTTGAATTCCTTTCAAACAAAAGAACAGCCTGCAGCCACAAATAAGGGAACTTGCACAGAGGGGCTTGCCTAAGACATGCCCACAGCCACACAAATAAGAAAGGCTACACAGGTGACTTGCCCAGACATGTCCGCAATGGAAAATTGCATCCCCTGACACATGCGCAGTAAGGGGAACAAAGGAATATGGAGCAACTCAAGCTAAGGGCCCACATGCACACTAAGAGGATGGGGTGGAGCCACCGGAAAGTTGTCCCTTTGCAAATAAGATGTCCACCCCTTATTTTTTTATAGAAGCTTTTGCATTCAACTGTAAAAACGGCAACACTCTTCCAGGCCCCCTCTTCACAGCAGAGAGCTTTCTTCTTTAGCTTATTAAGCTTCCACTCCAACATCACCCTTGGTGTCTGCACTCCTTAACTTTGCTGGTGCAGAGACAAAGAACTCCTGGTACTACCTTAGGCAACAAGAGACTGCTACATTGTGGTGCATTGGTGGATTGGTTGGAGATGAATAGATCATGGAATTTGATCCCTCAGAAATAGACTAGCACCATCACTTAGTAATCAGTCAATTCTCACACAATTAATTTACATCAGATCTGGTTGCTTAAAAGTCTGGGATTTCCCCTCTTCTCTCCCTTTTGCACCTGTTGTCACCATGTGACATGCAGGCTTCTTCTATCAACTTCCACCATGATTGTAAGCTTCCTGAGGCCTCACTAGAAGCAGATGCCACTATCATGCTTTCTGTAAAGTCTGCAGAACCATGACCTGATTAAACCTCTTTTCTTCATAATACTTAGTGTCAGATATTTATTCATAGAAAAGCAATTACACTAATACTTGAAGTATGTTACTTCAATGAATAATTTCAACTGTAATGGGAATGGGAAGATGCAAGCTCTAATCCATCAGCCTGTTTTGTGCTTGTGGCTCTCTCACTTCCACTCACAGAGTCATTTTTGTCAATTTTTTCAATAGGAATTTTGGACATTCTTTTCAAGGAGTTGAGTCTGGTGTAAATATTCTCAGGACCAGGTAAAATTTGAGATTATTTCCTTCTTAGGATTATTTAGACACTTCTAATCACAAAGAGATTGTGTTGTTTTTAATTATTTTATTTGTGGTTACATAGTAGATATGTATATTAATGGGGTATATGAAATATTTTGATACAGGCATGCAATGTAAAATAAGCACATCATGGAAGATTATTAAAATAATCTTGAAAAAATTCTTAAACAAATGGTAATCTATGGGATACAGGAAAAGCAGTACTAACAGGGAAGTTTATAGCTATAAGTGCCTACACCACAGGTGTTTTCTGGTTGTTCTTCTTTTCGTCCTTCTTTCTTTCTTCCTATCTTCCTCAAGTGAAGGTGATTTTCTCTGGTGATATAATTTATTTTTTGCTTTTTATTTTTTGTGCATCTACTGTATGTTTTGTTGGTTTGAGGTTACCATGAGGCTTGCACGTATTATCTTATAACTCATTATTTTTAACCTAATAACGATTTAACACTACTTACATGAACAAACAAGCAAAAATCAAAGTAATAAAAACTCTACGCCTTAACTTTATCTCCATGCTTTTTTACTTTTTCTTGTTTCTATTTATAGCTTACTGTACCAGGTCTTGAAAAGTTGTTGAAGTTATATTTTTGATTGGTTCATCATTTAGTGTTTCTAAGAATAACAGATCACATACCACAGTTATGGTGTTATGACATTATGTTATGCTGCATACTTACTATTAGCAGTGAGTTTTGTACCTTTAGGTGATTATTTATTGTTCAATAATGTTCTTTTCTTTCCATTTGAAGCACTTCCTTTAGCATGTCTTATAGGATGGGTTTGGTATTGATGACATTCCTTAGCTTGTGTTTGTCTCGCTAAGTCTCCATTTCTTCTTCATGTTTGAAAGGTGTTTTTCCTGCATATACTATTCTAGGGTAAAATTTTTTTTTTTTTTTCCTTCAGCACTTTAAATATGTTATGCCATGCGTGCCTGTAAGGTTTCCAGTAAAAACTTCACTGCCAGAATTTCGGAGTGCCACTCTATCTTAATTATCTTGCTGCTTTTAGGATCATTTTTTTATCTTTGACCTTTGAGAGTTTGATTATTAAATGCTTCGAGGTAGTCTTCTTTGGATTAAATCTGCTTGGTGTTCTACAACCTTCTTGTACTTGGATATATCTTTCTCTAAGTTTGATAAGTTATCTGGTATTATTCCTTTGAATACACGTTTTACCCCATCTCTTTCTCTACCTCCTCTTTAGGGCCCATAACAGATATGCTTTTTTTGGGTCTATTTTCCATGTTCTGTAGGCTTGTTTTATTGTTTTATGTTCTTTTTTTTTTCATCTCCTCTGATTGTGTATTTTTAAATAACCGGTCTTCAAGTTCACTAATTCTTTGTTTTGCTTGATAAATTCTGCTATTAAAGGATTCTTATTCATTCTTCAGTATACCAATTGTATTTCTCAGCTACAGAATTTCTACTTCATTATTTTCAATTATTTCAATGTCCTTGTTAAATTTATCTGATAAAATTATGAATGCCTTCTTTGTATTATCTTGAATTTCTATGAGTTTCCTCAAAACAGCTATTTTGAATTCTCTGTCTGAAAGCTCACACATCTCTCTCCAGGAATGGTTCCTATGCCTTATTTAGTTCACTTGGTGAGGTCATGTTTTCCTGGATGGTGTTGATACTAGTAGATATTTGTCGGTCTGGGCATTGAAGAGCAAAGTATTTATTGTAGTCTTGGCTGTTTGGGGTTATTTGCAGCTATCCTTCTTGGGAAAGGGTTCCAGGCATTTAAAAGAACTTGATTATTGTGAGATAAGCTGTGTCTGCTTTAGGGAGGACCCCAAGCCCAGTAATGCTGAGGTTTTTGCAGACTCGTAGAGGTACCGCCTTAATGGTCTTGAACAACATCCAGAAGAATTGTCTGGATTTCCAGGTAGAGATTCTTGTTCTATTGGTTATTTTCTCCCAAACATACAGTCTCCTTCTCTGTTCTGAAACAACTAAATCTAGGTTTGGAGTGGCATGAGCAGCTCTGTGGCCTCCAGAACTATGACTACATTGGGTTACACCTGAAGCCAGCACATTTCTGAGTCTTGCCCAAGGTCTGCTATAATTACTCCCTGACTACTGCCCATGTTTGCCCATGGGGCTCTACAATCAGCAGGCAGCAAAGCCAGCAAGGCCTGTGTCCTTCCTTTCAGGGTGGTGAGGTCCCCCAGGTCCCAGAGGTGCCATCCAGGAGTCAGAGACTAGAGCCAAAACTCGTGAAGGCTACTTGGTGTTCTATCATATAGTGGCTGAGGTGTCACTCAAACCACAAGACAGTCTTTCCCACTCTTTCCTCACATTTCCAAATACAGGGGAGCCTCAACCCATAGCCACAACCACTTCAGGCCCACAGGGAGTACTGCCAGACTACTGCCAATGTTTCCTTAAGGCCCAAGGGCACTTTAATCAGCTTCTATTGAATTCTGCCTGACCTGGGATTCAACCTGCAGGACAGTGGGCTCCTCTCTGGCCAAGGGCAGGTTCAGGAATGCTATCCAAGAGTCAAGTTCTGGAACCAAGGACCTCAAGAGTCTGCTTAGTGTGTTAACCCCTGTGATCTCTCTGGTATCTGAAACCAGCGAGACTTGGAGACTCACCCAAGGCTCTCAGTGTATTACCTGGGTATCAATATTATTGTTTATTGTTGATTAATAAGAGACATACCAGTCTGATGATTGATTTTTAATTTTTACCAAAGCAATTTATGCACAAAGTTGTAAAAATAAGATTACATCAAAAATCTCATATTGAAAATGAGTTTTTCTCTGCTTGTTATTACTGCTTTCTGGAGGCAAGCATTTACAACTCTTTTTAGCTATTTCTTCTATTTACCTCCATATTTCTAATACTTTTAAGTAGATATTGATGCTGTGATCCTGCTAGTTTTTATTCCTGAAATACTTCCTTTTATTCAACTTCACTTTATTGTACTTCACATATTTTGGTTTTTTTTTCAAATTGAAAGTTTGTGGCAATCCTGCATCAAACAAGTCTATTGACATCAGTTTTTCAAAAATACGTGCTCACTTTATGTCTCTGTGTCACATTTTGCTAATTCTCACAATATTTCAGACTTATTCATTGTTATTGTATCTGTGATAGTGACCTGTGGTTAGTGATCTTTGATGTTACTATTGTAATTGATTCGACTTGCCACTATCCATGCCCGTATAATATGTGGAACTTAATCAATAAAACTGTGTGTGTTCTGAATGCTCTGCCAACCAGCTATTGCTACACCTCCCTCCTTGGGCCTTCCTATGTCCTGAGACAGAACAACATAGAAATTAAGACAATTAATAACCTTACAATGACCTCTAGGTGTTTGAGTGAAAGAAAGAGTCACACATCTCTCATTTTAAATCAAATTTTAGAAATGATTAAGTTTAGTGAGGAAGGCATATCAAGAGCCAAGGTAAGTCAAAACTAAGCATCCTGCATTCAATAGTTAACCAAGTTGTGAATGCAAAAAGAAAGTACTTGAAGATAATTAAGAGTCCTACTTCAGTGAACACACAAATAATAACAAAGTGAAACAGACTTATTGCTAATATAGAGAAAACTTCAGTAGCCTGGTTAGAAGATCAAAGCAGCCATAATGTTCCCTTAGGCCAAATGTAATCTAGAGTAAGGCCCTACCTCTCTGTCATTCTATGATAACTAAGAGAGGTGGGAAAGCTGCAAAAGAAAAAATGCTGTAGAATTTAGTTCATGGGGTTTAAAAAAAGAAGCTGGTTTCATTACCTAAGTGCAAAGTGAAGAAGCAAGTGCTGATGTAGAAGGTGCAGCAAATGATCCAGGAAATCTAGCTAAGATAAGTATAAGAGTGGCTACATTAGTCAAAGTCAATTTTTCTTAATCCATTAAATCCAACAGAAACTTAACACATAATGTAATATGTTGTTTGACAATCACAGCTTGCAAATATTGGAATGTCTTTATTTCTTCATTAATATTTAAATGTATTCTAAATTTACTTGACCAAAATAATTAATTATACATTAAGAAAGTCTGTGAAATATATAATTTTATGTGAGTAACAGATATTATTGTAGCATTCATCCAGGCTAGACTTCAGGCCTCAGTATTACAGTTCAAACTGCATGTTTGTTTGTTTAATACAAAATAGACATTAGGCATTTCTATTTACTTAGGATACTAATCTAGCCCCTTCTTTTTAACTTCTACTTGTATTCTACTCATTTATTTTATTAAGAATTACAACTACTTGAACAAGTATTTTTTCTTTTATTACACAATAACCATGCCTCTTACTTTAAATTTGTATGGATCTTATAGTCTAGCCTTAACCACAAATACATAGCTATAACATAACAATGAATACTCTCATTTTTTCTACATATAGTTTGTTTTATTATAAATTCATCGGCTTATTAATACTTTCACCATAAAAGATGTGGAAATTTTCAGTGAAAGGACCAGGAACTCCTCAAAAATAACATCTTACTGAATCAATGCAATGCTGTTTGGAAACACAGAAGCAGAAGTGGCTTTTTTTCTCCCCTTAATAATGTGTTTCACTATCTGCCCCAGCAGAAGGGACAAAATGTTTATTGTTATTTAAGGATTCTAAGTTTGCTTCATCCATGACACTTCCATTTTCTGATGCATTGGTATCTTTCTCTTGAAATTTTTTCTTCATGGCATAAATTAATATAATATATAAAACAAGTGATGAGACTCTTAACACTGAAGACAAGCCCAAGTAGACCTTTCTGTGGAAATAGACAAAATAAAACAGTAAATCATTTTAAATTGTCTATAATAACTTACAACATTTTCTCCAGTATCCGGATCCTAAAGAAAAAAATAAAATTAGAGATAAAATATTAAGACAATAATTCTAATAATTATTTGTATTGGGGCATAATGATAGATATTTTATTATTATAATAGGGTTATGAAGCCATAGAAACTATGCTCCAGTTGCCTCTGGCCTTCTTCATAGCAGGAGAAAAACATACAACCCAAGCCCTCTTAAGCCATCCCGCCCCACCTACAGCTGGGAGGAGAAACTGAGAAGTATGCTTGAAATTTATAATCCAGAGGTTACTGGATTATAACTAAAATAATTAAACCTAAATATAGGCCTGTGGAATGCTACCCCTTCTCCAGCACCTTACACCATATTACTAAACTTATCAAAGCAGTTCCTTTTACCCAATGCATTATGCTTAACTGTAATGAAAAAAATTGCCAGTCATACCAAAAGTGAAAAAAACTTAGATTGAAAAGAATAAGTAAGCTTAAAACCAGATCTAGATATGTCAGGGATGTGGAAATTTTCAAAATGGAATTTAAAACAACTATGATTAACATGTTAAGGGTTCTAATTGATAAAGTAGTGGGCATTCAAGAACAGATGGGCAACGTAAGTATAAAAATAAAAATTTTAAGACTCCAAGAAAAACGCTAAAAATAAAAAAATTTGTAGCAGAAATAAAGAATGCCTTTGATGGGTTTATTAGTAGGTAGAACACCGCTGACAAAGACTCTCTAATTTGAGGATATATCCATGAAAACCTCCAAAACTGAAAAGCAAAGAGGAACAAGACTAAAAAGCAAGTCAATTGATATTATATAAACATTTTGAGACAATTATATAAGTGTGTGTATGGAAAAGTTAGAAGGAAAACAAAGAGAAAAGGAGCAAAATAAATATTTAAAAAAAATAATTACTGGCCAGGTGCAGTGGCTCACACCTGTAATCCCTGCACTTTGGGAGGCTGAGGTGGGCGGATCACTAGGTCAGGAGTTAGAGACCAGCGTGACCAACATGGTGAAACCCCATCTATACTGAAAATACAAGAACTAGCCAGGCGTGGTGGTGGGTGCCTGTTATCCCAGCTACTCGGGAGGCTGAGGCAGGAGAATCACTTGAACTCAGGAGGCAGGGGTTGCAGTGAGCCAAGATCACGCCACTGCACTTCAGCCTGGGCATCAGAGTGAGACTCCATCTCAAAAAATATATATATTACTAAGAATTTCTCTTAAATTAATGTCAGACACTAATCACAGATTCGGGAACCTTAGAAAATGCTAAGAATTTATCCTTTGAGTTACAAACAATTCAACTACACTTCCTAAGTTATTTTAAAATATACAAATAAGTTATTACTGATCAGAAAAACTACCTGTAGGTGTGTTATTTTCAAATTACAGAAAGTCAGAGATAAAGAAAACTTTATCCTGAAACTAACCAGAAAAAAAAAACAAATTCTATCTATAGGGGAGAAAATATGTCAGGCTTCTCTTCAGAAACCATGCAAGCAAGAAGAGAGTGGAGTGAAATATTTAAAGTCCTAAGAGAAAAAAATCACCAACTTAAAATTCTGTACTCTGTGAAATTCTTTTAAAAGTAAAGTAGAAATAAAGACATTGTCAGACAAACAACAATTGAAGAAATGTTTTTCCAGTACATCTTCCTTGTAAGAAATGTTAAGAGAAGCTTTTTAGAGAGACCCATATAGGTCGGAAACTTGACATACACAAAGAAAGGTAAAATAAAAATTCGTAATTATATAGTCATATAAAATCAGAGTCATAGAGACTATTCAGCTGACCACAACAGAAGAAAAAAGAATAGAAGACAAAAATAGGTCAAAGAACAAGTATAACTAATAGAAAATAGTAAAATTATGATCAACATTAGTCTAACAACATCAGTAGTCACTTTTAATGTCAGTGATCTAGATCCACCAATTAAAAGACTGAATTTGTTAAAGGATTAAAAAGAAGAAACAAACTATATGTAGCCTCTGAGAAATCTACTTTAAAGATGTATAGATTAAAAGTAATTAGGTGCAGGAAGATACATCATGCTACCACTGATAAAAATAAAAATAGTCAAGTTCTTTTCAAGATGGCTGACCAGGGACATCAAATTACAGTTCTCCTCAGAAAGAAGATCAAGGTTACTGGTGAATAAGGAAGTTCCAAATGAAAAACTGAGGAAAGAGAGCCAGGAACTGTTAAAGTGCCCATAAAGAAGAAGCTGTGGTGCAGTAAAGAAAAGCAGTAAAAGTCTGGCAATAATCAACCCCAGAGAACCCTGTGAAAACACAGCTAAAAGTGCTTCTCTGCTCCCCTCACATGTCTGATAATCTGCTGACCACCAAATTGTTGGGAATTTCCTCTGCCCTCTTGACCCAGGGTAATGCTATTGGTAGCAATTTGGGAACTCCCCAGGGATAGACAAGTGGGCGGCCAGCCTGCACAGGTACGGCTGCACCACCTTCCCATCTGAAGGAAGGAGGTGCCACACTGTTTGTGCATCTGTGGTATGCCACTGCCCTGCCTAAGGATTCTCCATCTTTGAGCCACCACACCACCAAATTTCTGGCAGACATATCCAACCAACTTCTCTGACTTTGGCAGGTACAGGGGTCAGTGGACTTTGGGGAAACAGCAGGACCTCTGGAGATCTAACTCTCAATGCGTTCTTCCCCTAAGAGAGTGGGGACTGTAGCCCACTATAGCTTTCCTCGGGACAAAGAGAACATGGGTACAGCAACAATTACTAAAGGAGGCAGTACCAACACTCAGGAATGAATCTGGATAGACGGTAATTTCCCACCCTCTCCACCGTACACTGTTGTGGATACAGCAGTGGTTCTTCCTGCTGAGGACTGGCATGTGTGCACTCAGATAAAGCATCTTTTATGTTTTTTGCAGGAGTTGCAGCCCAGATAAAAGTGAGCCTGCACTGCTTGGGCTTACATGAAGGGCGGGGTCCAGCTACCCCTCCCTACACATAACAGTAGTATCCTGGCAGTGGAGGACAAACCGGTCATGGAGATGCCTGCTCTGGACTTGGGAAAGAGGTTCCACCCTGAATCCATTTTTATGATAGTCACTAGATGGTCATGCCTGCAGCCTGCAGCTGCACTGTGGCCAGGAAACAGAGGACAAGGACTTTGTGGACTGAAGGTCACGAGCCCTGTAACAGGGGCATGAGAGTGAGGCAGATTATGTTTCTGCCAGCTGAGAATGAGAAACTGGTGAACCTCCCCGGCCCATTTCCACCAAATTTTACATACCCATACATGATTTCTTTATACCACATCCCATCAGGGCCAGGGAAAGTGCTTCAACTAAATTTCAGTCTAACTGAGGGCAAATTGGCTCTCACTCTTAAGTACCATCTACTGGATTGCAGCCTGAACTCTCCACCAAATTAAAAATGTGCCACCGGAAGAACTTAGAGCTAGTCCCCAAGATAAAATTCCTGAGACCTCCATACCCTCAGCCCCATAAGAGATAGTGTGTCAGATCATACATCCAATACATCACAACAACAAGTAACATCTAAGAAAACCACTGCACAGAATCTATCCACAACCAAGGGAACCCTACTAAGCCTCGGCCTTATGAAACCCAGAAATGAGGCCAAACCATCATGCACAACATACACCACAGTCATATCCTCAAGGGAAGAAATAATAAAAAATTTAAAATGTCCTATTCGAACAACAGAAAATTCAAAATAACAAGTGTCAGCTTTCTCAAATGAGAAGAAATCAGCACAAGAACTCTGGCAGAACAAATAGCCAGAATATCTTGACAACTCCAGAGGGTCACACTAGCTCTCTAGCAATGGACATTAATCATGTTGAAAAGTTTGAAATGACAGATAAAGGATTCAAAATATAAATTGCAAGAAAACTTAATAAGATCCAAGAGAAAGTTGAAAACCAATAAATGAAACCAGAAAAACAATTTAGGATATGAGAGGTGAGATGGACATATTAAGAAAAAAACCAACAGAACTTCTGGAATTAAAAAAGTTACCAAAAGAATTCCAAAATACAGTTGGAAACTTTGACAATAAATTAGACTAAACATAAAAAATAATTAAAGATATTTGTGATAGTTAATAATGAGTGTCAACTTGATTGTATTGAAGGATGCAAAGTATTGATCCTGGATGCGTCTGCGAGGGTGTTGTCAAAGGAGGTTAACAATTGAGTCAGTGGGCTGGGAAAGGCAGAACTACCATTAATCTGAGTGGGCACCATCTAATTAGCTGCCAGCATGGCCAGAATATAAAGCAGGAAGAAAAACATGAAAAGACTAGACTGGCTTAGCCTCCCAGCCTACATCTTTCTCCCATGCTGAGTGCTTCCTGCCCTCAAACATCAAACTCCAAGTTTTTCAGCTTTGGGACTTGAATTGGCTTCCTTGCTCCTCAGCTTGCAGATGGTCTATTGGAAAACCTTGTGATCTTGTGAGTTAATACTCCTTAATACACTTCCATGTAATATATATATATATGATATATATGAGATATATATATGATTGTGTGAGTTAACACTCCTTAATATGCTGCTATAAATATAAAATCATATTATATATATTCTATTAGTTCTCTATATGTGGATTATATATAATATGATATACAGGATATATATAATCTAGATATATATAATTATATATATAATTTATGTGTATCATATTTTATACATATATATATATTCTATTAGTTCTATCCCTCTAGATAACCCTGACTAATACAATCTCGAAACTGGTCTTTCAAATTAACACAGTCACAAAAAAAAAAAAAAAAAAGAAAACAGAAGGTAAAAAAATGAGTGATGCCTTTGAGAAACATAGAGCTATTTAAAGAAACAAGACGTATGATTATTAGCACTAATGAGAGAAAAGAAAAAGTAAGCAACTTAGAAAACACAGTTGTGGGAATAATTCAGAAATTAAAAAATAATCTTGCTAGAGCACTTCACATCCGTATACAAGAAATTCAGAGAATACCTATGAAATACTACACAAAATAACCATTCTAAAGGAATATAGTCATCAGATTGGCTACGTTCAGCACGAAAGAACAAATCTTAAAGGCAGCTAGAGAAAAGGGCCAAATTATTTATGAAGGAAATACCATTAGACTAAAGGTGAACTTCCCAGCAGACACATTGCAAGCCAGAAGAGATTGGGGGCCTATTGTTAGACCTACAAAATAATAATAATAATAATAATGACAGCCAAGAACCTCATAACCTCCCCAATGAAGATTTGTAAATAAAGTAGAAATAAAGTATTTCCCAGACCAGTAAACGCTAAGGACATATGTCACCACCAGATCAGTTTTAGAAAAAATGCTCAAAGGAGTTCAAAACAGGAAACAAAGACCGATACTAGCTGCCATAAAAGCACACATAATTACAAAGCCTACAGATCCTATTAAGTAACCACACAATGGCATCTGCAAAGCAACTAACTAACAACAGTATGGGAGGTACAAAGTTTCACATATCAATATTAACTTTGAATGTAAATTGCCTAAATGCTCCATATAAGAGACATAGAGTAGCAAAGTGGATTTAAAAGAAAAAAAAGACAATCTGCTGCTGCCCTTAAGGAATCCATCTCGTATTAAAGTAAAAGGATGAAGAAAGATCTATCTTTCAAATGGAAAGCAAAAACAAGCTGAAATTCCTCTCTTTGTATCAAATAAAATAGACCTTAAACAAACAAGAGTGTCAAAAAAACCCAAATAAGTGCATTATATAATGATAAAGCATTTAATTCAACAAGATTTAACTAGTCTAAATATATACAGACTCAATACTGAAGCAATCATATTTATAAAATAAATACTACCAGACCTAAGCAAAGAGATAGAAAGTAATACATTGAGAAATAAGCTTCCACACCAGACTGACAGCACTAGGCAGGCACAGCATCATGGCCAAAAGCTAAAAAAAATTTCGACTTGAACTAGACTCTTTACCAAGTGGATCTAATAGATTTCTAGATAATACTTCACCCCAAAATCAGAGAAAATGCATTTTTTATCTGTTTATAAAACATTCTCTAAAACTAACCACATTCTAAGTCATAAGTCACAATACATTTTTTAAAAAATCAGAATTATAACAAACATCTTCAAGAACCACAGTGGAATAAAAATAGAAATCAATATCAAGAGCAACTCTCAAAACTACACAATTACAAGAAACCTATATAACTTAGCCCTGAATTACTTTTGGGTAAATAACAAAATTAGGGCAAAACACAATTTTTTTGTTTTAAACAAATGAAAATCGAGACAAAGTATATTAAAACCTGTAGGATATAGCATAAACAGCATAAAGTGGAAAGCTTATTGCACTAAATGCTTATGAAATTGTCCCTGCAAAATTGTAACTGAGACAATGACAGGACCTAACTGGATAAACTGGTCATTTTACCAAGGCTTTAACTGGAATGGAATACTTTCTTTGAGGAATAGAAGTTGACTTACAGATCCAATAAAAGCCCCTGGGAAAAGCTGGCCTTATATCTTGTCTATGCATTTTCTGTACAGTGTTCCTGACCTGTGATAAGAATGCCCCTTTCTTCTTGGCACATTTTATCTTGGGACCTTGAGAGGAGGAAAAATTACCCAACTCCTACAAGTATGTGATGGCACAAAATCACAGGTCAGGAACACTGTACAGAAAACCTGTGGGACTTCAAGGCTTTAAAATTAGAATATAATGTTCCTTATAGAATAAAGTTTCAACATAGCCAATTTTATAAAAGAACCTATATGACAAATAATTATTCCTTTTGCTACTAACTCTGGGAAGAACTTCGTTTATATTATAGAGATTGAAAAAAGAAACAATAAAATCCCTTCTCTAAAACAAGCCCCTTCTTGCCTGGGGACTAGACTGCCTTTGCAGAACTAACAAATTAGCCAGAATATTAGAAATTATGATTTACGAGCCATGTAGTTGAAGGCTGCAAGATTCTGACCCTACCCAAATTGCTCCTGAAGATAACATCACTATTGTAAAACCTAAGATCAGTACTTGAGACATTTTGTAGACATGCAAGAAGAAATCAGAGAAAATAAAATGATAAATATGTCGAGATGTACAAAGACTGACCCTTTAAATCTTAATGTCTTGGGATGAGCATAAATTAAAGTACATAAGAATAACATATATACTATATATCTATCTTATATATGCATATATATGCATATTAAATATATATAGCACACATATACACTAATGTTATCACAATGGTCTTTGCAGTATATTAAAAATTTGGATACTATAACAGTTATTCAACAAGAAGAATGCATTAATCAATCAATTAACATAAAAAATTTAAAAATTTCACTTTAGTTCTAACTAAATCTTCACTGAACAAAAAGGAACTAGTATGGCTTAAAAATAGTTTTAGGGTCTTTTTATACTCAAACCATTATAAAGCCATCTCAAAATGTTACATGAATACTTGAAGTTGTGGTCATTGCTTTGGGGAAATTCTGAGGAGCATCTTGCCAGGTGTTCTGGAAATAAATGATGAGTTCAATAAAAAACGAACACATTCTTAAAAAAAGTCATTAAGATAAATATATGAAGTTTTCATTTGTAATCTCCTTTCATTTCTTTCTCCCATTTTGTGAGAAATTTTCTATCATTAATATTTAAATAAATTTATGAGAATGCCTATGGGGTACAATTCTGTAAAAAGCTGGATCATTTTATCCATTGGGGATTTTAGATAGTGAATTTACACATTAAATGGAAGGAAGTCTTTTTGGTAAATTTGATCCTAGGTCTTTACTACAGAGATGTATCCTGAACTAATAAACTTCCTCCACTTTCATATAAATGATAGCATGCTCCATACACATTCTTCATGTTTCTTTTTTTTCATACAAAAATATGTCTTGAAGAAGGTTCCACATTAGTAAACAAATAATTTTTTCTTCTTTTTTCAAGACATCAGACTATTCATTTTCCTGCAAGTAGAACTGTAGAACTATTTATTTAATGACTCCCTTATCAAGAGATATTTAAGTTGCTTCCAATATTTTGCCATCATAAACAATGTTGCCATACATATGTATGTAATCTTACATATGTGCCATTTTATCTATTTGGAGTATAGCTATCTGTAGGATAAATTTCTAGAAGTTTGCTGCTAGCTCAAAGTTCTGTACTTTTGCCAATACAATGTCTACTTAACATTTTTGATTGTTGAAAATCTGGGTGAGTTTTAATAGCAATCCTGTCATTATCAATTAATTTGAGCATCTTTTTATATATTTAATAGCCATTAGTGATTATTTTCTTTGGGAGATATTTGATTTTTTTAATAGAACCTACTTTTTACAGAAATTTCAGATTTACAGAAAAACTGCATAGAAAGTATGAAGTCCCGTATACTCCCCGCCTCACACACACAGTTTCCCTTATCATTAATAGTTTGTATTATTTTATATTAGTGTGGTAACTTTGTCACAATTGATGAACTGATATGAATGCGTTATTATTAAGTTCATATTTTAGATTAGTTTGCTTTTTATGTGGTTTGTGTGTGGTATGTGTATGGATCCACAGGTTTGACAAATACATAACATCATGTATCCACCATTATAAAATCATATAAAATCATTTCACCACCCTTAAAATGCCCTGTCCTCCACCTACTCATCCCTGTCTTCTCCCCACTGAGCTCCAAGCAACCACTGATCTTTCATTGTCTTCACAGTTTGGCCTTTTACAAAAGGTCACATACTTAGAAGCTTCTTTAATTTTTGTTAATTTTTTTTTTTCTTTTTTTTGAGACAGAGTCTCGCTCTGTCAGCCAGGCTGGAGAGGAGTGGCATGATCTTGGCGTACTGCAACCTCTGCCTCCTGGGTTCAAGGGATTCTTGTGCTTTAGCCTCCCAAGTAGTTGAAATTACAGATGTGCACCACCGTGCCTGGCTAATTTTTGTATTTTTAGTGGAGACAGAGTTTTGCCATGTTGTACAGGCTGGTCTTGAAATCCTGGCCTCATGGATCCTCCCACCTCGGCTTCCCAAAGTGCCTGGATTACAGGCGTGGGCCACCACACCAGGCCCAGAAACTTCTGTAGACTGCCTTCTTTCACTTAGCTACACGCCTTTAGTTTCTTTCTTGTCTTTTTGTAGGTTGACAGGTCACTTCTTTTTATTGTTGAATAATTTTCTATTGTGTGAATGTACCCCAGTTTGGCTCTCCATTCACCTATTGAAAGACATCTTGTTGGCTTCCATTTCTTCATATTCAAGTGCAGGTTTTTGTGGGGACATGTTTTCATCTAACTTAGGTAAATACTTAGGTGCATGATTACTTAACCATATCATAAGCCCATGTTTTCCTTTGTAAGAAATTCCAGACTGTCTTCTACCATGGCTCTATTATTTTTTACATTTTCACCAGCAATGAAAGAAAAATGAAAGGAAATTCTTGTTGTTTTGCATCTTTGCCAGCATTGGATGCTGTTTTTGCTGATTTTTAAGAGTTCCTTATATAGTTAGGATATTTGCCTGTGTCTGTGTCAGAAGTTGCAAATTATTCTCCTAATTTATATTTTCACTTTGAAATTTGCTTTTAAAAGTTTAATGATGCAGATGTTATAAATATTTTGTCTTTTTTTTCTATTGTAGTTCTGGGCATTTGGGTCATACTTAGTTTCTGCTTTGTAGATAATTGAAAGAAATTATACTATGAGTTTTAATACATATAGTTTCACATTTCAAAGTGTATAATTTGTCAATATATGAATTTGAAATTAGTTTTTTTAAAGAGGTAAAGTATAATTGTAGCGTTTTGTTTTTCCAGATGCCCATGCAGTTATCTTCGTGTCACTTATGGAATATCTCTCCCTGTGAATAGAGTAATATAGAAACATATTTTCCTTTATTTCTTAATTGACATATGTCCAGAGCCCAAGCTAGTCATTCTGTGTCTTTCTAGAGAAGTCAGAGGCAATTGAATACACACAAACACACATGCACACACACACACACATATATATATATTTACATGTGCATATTTATCCTTATATATACTAACATGAAGAGAGTTTTGGAAACAAAAAACATTCACATACAAATCCTAGCCATTTTCTATTATCTCTAATTTTTGACAAGTTGGTTATTATCCTTGAATCATAGTTTCTTCACATATAACAGAATAGAAGAAAATATCCATGTCCTATAGTTTCTATGAGTACTAAAATGAGATACCAGATTGCTTGATACCATAGTGCCTGCAAAGTAAGTTTCCATTAAATGGTGGCTATCATTATTAATATTATTATATAATGAAAATAATATTCTTTAGGAATTATTATAGTCAAAGAGAAATTAATGAAATATATTTATGACAACTTACGAAAATAATGTGGAATTATATATCCTACATGACCCACGTGTGCCACAGTTGTTGGTGGACCACTTCATACATGTTGTATCAATCAGAGCCCCAAAATATATTGGAGCTAGAATTCCTCCTGTAATAGGAGAAGAGAAGATGTCAGTCCAGGGAACATATTTTAAATGTAACTGTATGATATTCCACATTGATACATTTTGATTAAATAAACGTTTAAAAATTTGGAGGATTTATTTATTATTTTGTTCTGCATCTACCCAATAATAAAGGTTATTTGAAATCTCAAAGACCTGAATCATGTAGTAATGTCATTGATGCCTTCTACCCACTTGTACCCTCCCTACATACATGCCTGTACACTCTGTTCTTATGGTAGCAATTAACTTAAGCCTGAATGGTAAAAAGGAGAATGTTGTTAGTAAAACTGGGAAGTTATGTTGGTTAATACAGGATTTTTCTTAGGCAAAGAAACCTGAAATGGAGTAGAATTACAACTTTATGGGGAAAGGAAAAAGATCTTGGCTCAACTGCTGTAAAGGCAGACTTTTATTTTTATTTTTTTAAACACTATTTTAAGAGAATTTAAAAGTGAGTGCTTAATCAGAACTCCCTCCCCAGATAAGTATAGGCTGAGCTTCAGGGAGTGCTTAGCTTTTGGCAGGCTGTACTTTTTTTCTGGGCTCAGATGTCTAATTCCCACTTACTGATGTCATTAGAGGTCATAGTCCAGTGATTTTCTACTAATTGATTTTGTGCATTTGTAAATACCTCCTGAAGCAGCTTAGGCTAAGTTAGGGGATTGTGGTACTAAATTTTGTTTGTGTTAGTGTTCTGATCACAATGATGCATAAGTTTTCAGTGGTCTTTTTTTTTGGTTAATTTTTATTTGGAGCTCATGATTTTGCAGAATGCACGGACAGATATGCTGTTTATATAATAAACTGTTTATATAATAAGTGTCCATCTGCTTCCACTGCTGTTTTAATGAACTCTGAGATTGACTCCTGGTTCTAGGCAAAGGTAATCTGATAAAGAATTTTAGGGACATGCCAGTAGAGAACTATCCTTCAGACGGTGCAACTGAAGTATTCATAACTTTACTTTGTTCTTTTTTTGTATTGTGGTGAATAATTTTCAGAGTTTATTTTGTCATGGAAAAAATGACAGTGATTGATGTATCACAATTTTACTTATTCCATTTAGTTTTCATCAGTCTTAATTTTTTGAGAGTGAGAAATCTTAAAATGACAAGGGACTGAGGCTAATGTATTTGAAAAAACCTGGTACTGAGGAAATGGATGAGAAATTTTCAGGTTTCAAAAATCACAGCCACTCTTTGAAAAATGAAAAATATATGCTAACAATTTATTTTCCCCACATAATGCCACTGATTTGAACAAATGTAATGGATTGTTTTAAGTAACAAATTTGGTCCTAATCACTACAATTTTAAAACTCATAACCTATTTTCTAAATGACTTTTTCACTATATAGACCTTCCACAATTTACACGTTTATTGCATTCAAGACAATTGTTTGTGAAGTGGAAGTTTTGTACTAAATGCGTATTTTTTCCATTGGTGCATTAGGTTCCATCGTGCCACAGATTGGATACATCGAAATAGGATACCCAGAATTAGTATGGTGAAACTCATTTTTTTTCCTATTTTCTATTGCTAAAAAAAAATTTTACTGCATTCTCTTGGTCTCATTTCTACATATCAGAAGGAGTACTAACAACCCAGGTGTTACTTTAAGCTTTTGTCACCCATGTTCTAGCAGTGAGGCATCCCCATTGAATCTGAAGGTAGAAAACTGCCAGGATGTACAGAGTCTGGGAGATTAGAGACACACGAAAGGGAATGGTGGGAAGAAAACCAATGGAATACTATAGCATCTCTCTCCTCTGTTTTATTTCCTGTATATTTCTTCTTTTTAACTTGGAGGATTTGTGACTTTATCATCAAATACGCTTCTTAGACAATTTCTTCATTGTAATTTGGCCATAGCCTGGCCAGATTCCCATGCTTCCCAAGCTAGCTTTAGGCCTTGCCTAAATCATGCCTCAGTTTAGAAGTTAGGCCCTTCACTCTGCCTACTGGGAGGAAATATTCTTATTTTTCTAAAAAAAGAAAAATGTGGAGGACCATCTACCTTTGTGTTTGAAAGAGTGTAATATAAATACAATAATTCCTTAGTCTTAACAGATTAACTTTACGTATAATTAACAATCGAATTCTCTTTTAGGTCACTCAATTTTACTCTATCTCTTATTGTTTTTATTTATCACAAAATAGAAACGATACTAATTTTATTTACTATCACAATTAAAGATTCATTACATTCAGTCTTTAAACCTTGACATTTATATTTATAACTTAAATTTAATATATGTGTGTGTGTATATATATATATATACATTTTTCATCATACCTAGTGCTCGTATAACCATTGAGTGGAAACCCAGTGCAAGTGATTTCAATTCAGGTTGAACAATTCTGAAACAAGATAAAGGCAAAGAAACATTAAATATCATTAAAATATCAAAATGAAACAACATTAAAGCCTTCTCCTGTGTTGTTTTTCTTCATGATAGAATTAAGTTCTCAGTTGAATGGCCCCATTGTATAAAGTTATATTTCAGTTGTTTTAAAAGGCAAACACTTCAGCAATAATAACAATTATTACCTTATTTATTCAATGCATCATGATTTCAAGATGGCTTTTCTATCTCTTCATTCAGGTCACTCAAAGGACTTTCAACGCATAATATCTGAACTAGTATCTCTTACCTATTTTCTCATTTTTTTCTATTTTCTTAATTCCGATTTATTTATCTTTCTAGTGCTTCACACTTACTCTGTATATTTACTCACTTATTTGCTTATTGTTTTTTCTGCTACATACATTCATTCCTTCATTCCCACCCACACTAAAAACTAATAAAATTCTATCACTTTCGTTCACAGTTGCATCCTCTGTGCATACAACTGTGCCTGACACACAAAATGAATACATATTGAATAAATGGATGTCCTTCTGCCCACTTAATCAAGTTTAAAAAATAGCTTCACAGTCTAACCATTAGAAAATTATTAACAAACTGAAATTTATATTTTTGTTCTGTAGTCATATTCCCAAAATGCTTCTTTCAATAAAATCAAAGGCTAGCGAGAGTTAAATATTTTTGACAAGTTGTAATGCTGATTTAATCAGTTTCTGAAATAGATATGATATTGTTATCATCAATGATGGAACAGTGTTTTTTAAAACTCATGAGTTTAAAATAAAAAGCTAAAACCTGTTGATATGCAAACTATTGTTGAATTTTAAGGTATTTTTAGTATGTTAATGAGTTTAATTTGGCAAATATGAAAGACTTCTTTTGAGTAGACAACATTTTATATTGAGATGGAGCTATATCTGTGGAATATTTAGTATAAATAATTTGATAAGATTTGCGGTCAGAGTCAAAATTAAACAACTGTAAATTCAAATTACAAGTTGATGTTAATGTTAACAAATGTTAAAATGCTTTTGCTTTTTTCATCTCTACTGTGTCATGCTGTTTGCTGACAGTGAACTTGTGATCAACTGTGTAGGTTTTAAAAGTACAGTTGAATGTTAACCCAGGTCACTATACTTACACACATATATTTTTAAGATCTAAGACCAATTATTTACAGGTTTTATCAGTTTTAGGTGATTGAATCAAGTTGGCCAGTAGGACATGCATTAACCTGTACCCTGCCTAACTCTCCAATCTTATCATGTGTCACAACCTCTCATTCAGTATGTTTGAATCTGCCAGCTTCTTTTCATTTCTAAAACACATCAGCTCCTTCCTGTGTTGAGGCGTCAGCACCCAGACCTTCTCCCGGAAACCCTTTGATTTAGCTTTTTCTTTAGACCTTTAGAAAAAATGTTACTTATTTTGAGATGTACTCTGATTCCTCTTCTTCACAGCTGCCCCCCCACCCAATCCTAAATTAACTTTCCCTTTGAATCTTTCTTTTTAGGGAAATCTTTTTCCTGATGAGCACTCAGAACAATTTATAAATATGTTTTGATTTTAAGATTATTTATCTCACACCAGTCTTTCCTGTAATTTTGAAAGTTGTACTACAACAAGTATCTTATTGGTTTCATTTACCATGTAATATTCATCAAGCATTATATCTTTTCTAATGAGCCAAGAAAGGAATGAATGCTTCCGTGGATTTTCTTATTTTTCTACAAGGATATTATAAAAGTCATGCTGTGCATGGATTAAAAACTTTGGAATGTTATTATCAAATGGAGCATATTTTCTATCTAGTTTTCAAATGCTTTATTTTAGTGAAATCAATAGATTTACCCTGACAGACCCATTAGGATGCAAGTCAACTCAAAATTCAAAAGGTTCTTTTAGAATCCTAGGGAGATCCTTTTACAACTGAGGCAATTGCCGGTCTATGTCATCAGCTTCTTAATAAGAGAAGAAAGTATGGAATCTGGACTTTTAATGGAAAAATTAGAGGCAAAATTATTAATTATGGCCTTGAGAATTCATAGTAATTTTAATAAAATGAATTCTCAGAAAATTAAAATTTGACAAAATATGAATTTGAATCCCAGTATATTATGTAAAAATATGCATACCATTAGGTCATTAGGTGTGTTTATAGTCTCATGCATATGAAAATGTTTCTAAAAGTCATACTTACTTAACCATCAGCATGAAATATGAGGTGCCTCCAAGTGCAGAGAAAAATAAATTCAAGACTTGTATTGCAACAAAAAAGTAAAATTTCGTTATACAAGCATCACTTCTTGGGCATTCACCCAAATGGGCTGAGTAATTTCTGTTCTGGAGACCAGTTACTTCCAAACAACTACAGTTATGAAACACCTGAAATGTTGTGTATAAAATATGACATAAGAAATTTGGAAGACACAACAGTGCTGCAAATACATTGCATTATATCCAGTGAAGTCTCACTTGTTCAAACTAATATATTTACAGTTTACGAAGATTCTAAAAATACAGTTGCTTAACAGATAAAATGTAAAATAGTTTTTTGGATTTCTTTCTATATAAGAAAATGTAATTCATGATTGACATTTAATTCATTCTTAATTTTAAAATTAAGAAACAAAGAAGTTAGTGTTTAGAACTCTGTATATAATTTTCTTATCTCTGTAGATTCTCTTTAATAATTATTTTCCATTCCATTTTACTCTCTGCAGAACAGAGATGGTCTTTTGGACAATTTCTTAGTTTCAGAGACATGCCCTGAAGAGGAATTATCCAAAGACTTCAGATAATATAGCAGTTTGGGAGGAATCAAAATTTAACTGGAGTCACCCATGAAAATGGCACTGAGTTCAGGAAAAATAGAGGCAGGTAGAGATGCTAAAATTTTAATTTAGCAGGCATACACAAAATCCAAGGACATAATGACAGATGATATTATTACCAGAGACATTAAACACAACAGAATGCCCCACTAGTGTTTAGAGCACAGAAGTGGAAAATGTAGAAACAAGTGATTTCAGATTTTTAATCAGTTGGACAGTTTATGTAGATAGGTGGCTTTAATAAATTCTGCTCTAAATCTAGGCAAAAGTTCAAGGGAAGCTCACCTTGAATCTATTAATACTAAAGACCAATTATTGAAGGAAGAATTGTAGAAGAATTTAAATCTATACAAGTACAGTTCTGCCAAACTTACAGTTCTTACTATTTTTTTTTCACTAGGAATAATATAGAAGAATTTTTTTATGGAACAAGTGTAGTGGTCAATAAAACTAAGCTTTGGTACAAAGAACACTGTTTTAAGACGTGATGGTTCATTATCTAGGATTTAGTAAAAAATAAATAAATAAATAAATAAATAATAAAAACTTTGCAGTAGCCCCCAAATGGCATAGTCATTGCCAGTATAATGTAGATTATGTCTTGTGGTAGACAGAGTTCTTTTCAGGGTTCTAATATTACATCACTTTCAGGCCTTCACTAGTGTGCAAAGAGGGACCATGTATTAATTGGGTCATTCTTATTCTCCTGGAAACACACAACCATCCAAGACTGAATGAAGAAGTAATTGAAACCCTGAACACCAATATGGAGTTCCAAATTTTAATCAGTACTTAAAAAACCTGCCTATCAATAAAAGCCCTGGACCAAATGCATTCATAGCCAAATTCTACTGGAAATACAAAAAAGAGCAAGTACCCACTGTACTGAAATTATTCTGAAAAATTGAGGAAGAACGATTCTTTCTTAACTCATTTTTTTGAAGCCAGAATCATCCTGGTACCAAAATCTAGCAAGACACAACAATAATAAACCAACAGGCCAATATCCCTGATGAACATAGATGCAAAATTCCTCAACAAAACACTAGCAAACTGAATCCAGCAGCACATCAAAAAGTTAATTCATCATGACCAAGTAGGTTTTATTTTTGAGATGTAAGCATACACAAATCAATAAATGATTCACTACATACATTGAATTTAGAATAAACAGTATATGAGCATTTTAACAGATGTAGAAAGAGCTTTCAGTAAAATCCACCATCCCTTTATGATAAAGTTATTCAACAGACTGGGCATTGAAGGAGCATAGCTCAAAATAATAAGCGCCATTATGATAAAACCACAGCCAACATCATATAAAATGGGCAAAAGCTGGAAGCATTCTTCTTAAGAACAGGAACAAAGCATGAATGCCCATTCTCACCACTCTTATTCAACATAGTACTGGAAATCCTAGACAGATCAATCAGGAAAGAGAGAGAAGTAAAACATGAAAAATAGGAAATGAACTCATATTAGCTCTCTGCACTGTGATATAATTCTATATCTCAAAAACCTTAAAGACTCTGCCAAAAGGCTCCTAGAACTGATAACATACTTTAATAAAGTTTCAGAATACAAAACCAATGGACAAAACTTAGTAGCATTTCTATACACCAATAACAGTTAAGCTGATACCCAAATCAAGAATGCAATTCCATTTAGAATAACCACAATAAATTAAATACCTAGGAATACATTTAAACCAAGGAAGTGAAAGATCTCTACTAGGATAAATACAAACCCCAATGAAAGAAATTATAGGCGATACCAACAAGTTGAAAAATACTCTATTCTCATGGATTGGTAGAAAAATTACCACTAAACTGTCTATACTGCCCAAAGCAATCCACAGGTTCAATGGTATTCTTATCAAACAACCAGCATCGTTTTTCATTCTAATTCATTTTTCATTGAATTAGAATAAAACTATTGTAAAATTCAATACGAAAAAAGAGACTGAGTAGTCAAAGCAATCCTAAGCATAAGGAACAAAGTGAGAGTCATTCCATTACCTGATATCAAACGATACTAAAAGGCCATAGTAACCAAACAGCATAGTACTGGTCAAAAAACAGGCACATAGACTAAAGGAACAGAATAGAGAACCCAGAAACAAAGTTGCAAACCTAAAACCTGTCGTACACCTGATCTTCAATGAAGTTAACAAAAAAACAAACAAACAAACAAAAAAAAAATGCAATGGGGAATTACTCATTATTCATTAAATGGTGCTGGAATAACTGGCTAACTGTATGCAGAAAAACGAAACTGGACCCCTTCTTTTCATAAAAAAAATTTACTCAAGATGTACTACAAACTAAAATGTAAAACTTAAAACTATAAAAGCCATTGAAGAAAACCTAGAAAATATTCTGGATATCGGCCTTGCAAAAAATTTGTGACTAAGTTCTCAAAAGCAATTGCAACACACACAAAATTGATAAGTGGGATATAATTAAACTAATGAGCTTCTGCACAACAAAAGAAATAATCAACAGAGTGAACAGACAACCTATCGAACAGGAGAGAACCTTTGCAAATCATGCATCTAACACAGGACTAATATCCAGAATCTATAAGAAACTTGAACAATTCAACAAGCAAAAAATAATAAAAAATTAAAAAGTAGACAAAGGACATGAACAGACACTTCTCAAAGGAAGACATACAAGCAGCTAACAAACACATGAAACTGTTTAACATCACTAATCATCAGAAAAATGCAAATCAAAATCCCAAGGAGATACCATCTCACACCAGTCAGAATGGCTGTTATTAAAACATTAAAAAAATATTCTGGCAAGGCTGCAGAAAAAAAGAGAATGCTTATCCTATGTTGGTAGGAATGTAAATTAGTTCAGTCACTGTGTAAAGTAGTTTTGAGATTTCTCAAAGAACTTAAACAGAACTACCATTCAACTCAGCAATCCCACTACTGGGTATATACCCAAAGGAAAAGAAATTCTTCTACCAAAAACACATCTACTTATATACTTATATAATCATCACAGCATTATTCACAATAGCAAAGACATGGTCTCAACCTGGGTGCCCATCAACAGTGAATTGAATAAAGAAATGTGGTACATATAGACAATAGAATACGACATGGCCACAAAAACGAATGAAATAATGTCCCTTGCAGCAGCCTGGATGCAACTGGAGGTCATTAACTTAAGTGAATTAACATAGGAACAGAAAATCAGATGCCACATGTTCTCACTTATAAGTGGAAGTTAATCACTGGGTACACACGAATATAAAGACAGGAAAAATACATATTACAGACTACTAGACTGGACAGAGAAAAAGAGGAGCAAGTACTAAAAAACTACTTATTGGGTATTATGCCCCCTACCTGGGGGATGGGAACGATTGTACCCTAAACCTCGGCTTATCACAAGATACCCATGTAATACATCTTAATTTGGACCCCCTTTATCTAGAACAAGAGTTGAATTATTTTTTAAAAAATAGCGAAGTAAAAATAAATAGTGAAGGAAAAGGAAACAACTGAACAACAGAACCATTATTGCCATGACTGAGATGTGAGTTTTAAGTATAGTCTTTGGGCCATATTTGTGTAAGTTTATTAAAGTTGCACTTAAATATTTTCAAAAAGTCCAGGATGCTTTATTCTTTAAAGTTCTACATGCCCTTACATATTACTGTTGATAGATCTGTGGGCAAGAGTAGATGGAGAATGTTTAAAAATCAAACACAGAAGGATGTGGCCGAGAGCAATAATTGTAGCTGACTGTTTCACTAATGTTGGTAATAGTAAAATTTCCTAGGAAAACATTACACGACTTTGTGAGATGTTGAGTGGAAAACACCATAACCCATTCCCGATGATAGGGAACTACTTAGGAGATTAGAGAAAAACCATAGTTCACATGGAAAGAAAGGTTTTGCGAGAAGAAAGAAATGACATTTCTGTGGGATATATTGGCAATAGGTGAGCAGGATACTACATTATCTTGGGTAGAAGTGCCAGTTTTGGAAAAATCAAAATAGAAAATCAAGAATAGGGCAGTTAAGTGAGCATGAAGCCTTGATTAATTTCTTAGAAATTAAAAAGGGTAGTGATCCCAGAGCTAAACAGATCAGAATCTGAATATAACATTGCATATTGATTTTTGTCTTAGTAAGATAGGAAGTGCTAATAATGGGTTAACTCAGGACATTTTCCTGAATTCTGAGGGATAAAGTAATGAAAATTATAGGCTTCAGTCAAATTAGGTGCTTTTTAGATATTCTAAAGGTATTCAAATTCTAAAAGATCATAGTCTTATAATCTCAAAGGAAAAAAGTGGAGTGATCTCCAATTAGAATTCAAGTAACAGAAAAACCTGATTTTGCCCTAAACAGACTTTTATATAAAACTTTGTTTATACAACATCACACCCATCACAATAACAGATAATATTGGAAACTTTCTCTTTTATCTTTTAAATGCAGTCCTTACAGTTTACAGTTACAGAAAGATTTGGTAAAAAATTGTTCAATCTAATCCTTGCTTTTGAATAAGGAGAGGAAAGTAAAAACTAATACTCACTGTAGACTTTTTATTGCCACTTGAAGATTTGCAACCCGCTAGACAAGGTGAGATGTAAGTTATTCCATTGTTTCCACAGACTGGTTCCCATTGACTTTCATCACAATTGCAGTCTGAGTTGCAATAAGAAAGTGGTACATCTCTATGAGATGTCACTGGATTATTTCTGGAAATACATGATAGACATATATCAAAAAGAGAGAGTGAGAGAAGAAAAAGACAAAGAAGGGCAGGAGAAGGAAGAAGTGGAAGCAGAGAAAGAGGGAAAAGAAAAAGAGAAGATAAAGAATTTTTCTTTATATGAAGAAATTTGCTTTGATGATGTGAAATGGCAAAGTTTGTTTTAGTGCTTATTTATTTTATGCTCTCCATTTTTGCTAAGACATGACTTGTGACTTAGAAAAAGCAAAATGTAAAAATAAACCAAAGATATTAAGTAAGACTTAGACAAGAAGTTGTTATAATTCTATCAAGAAATTTCACATTAGATAAGTTACGTCTGTTTTCTGAGACTGAGTTTCTCTTCAGTAAGGTGATGACATTAGACTGACATTCCTCTCAGCTCACTGTAAAGTCTTGTGAGTCTATGAATGCTATTTAACTAGGTTGAATTTAAAAATCTCTATTGTAATGTGTAAGAAAAAAATCAGACATGCTTAAAGCAGAGCCTCTACAAAATGAAAAATCAAGAATAATAGAAAAAGGCTAGAAAAACTGGGTATATTTTTATAATAAAACTATAGTACACTTTATACTGATTTCCTTTATAAAATGGTTATAAATTATAAAATATGATTATGCCATAGCTAAAATTATAAAATATATTTTTTGTATAATTCATTTCTGCTTAAACATTAAAAAAATTTTCTTTCAAATGTTTGATAATAATTGAGGATTGATGTGTTATCTTTGAATGAGCACATAATTTAAAAGAAAAACTAAGATTTATACTTCAGAAATTACGTTATCAATAATTTTATTAAAAAGCATATTCTGCTTGAGGAAATACTACTTGGAGTGGTTAAGCAGAATGGTTTACGACTACTGTAGTCAGAATGTTTGCGACCCCCAAATTCATAGATTGAAAACTAATCTCGTATATGAAGACTTTATGAAGTCAGGCCTCTAGCAAGTGATAAGGTCATGAGGATGAGTACTCATGAATGGAATTACTGACCCTTTGCCTGTTCCATCCACCATGCCTCGACACAATGAGAAGGTACCATCTATGAATTAAGAAATGGGCCCTCCCCAGACACCAGATCTGCCATCACCTTGGTTTTACATGTTCCAGCCTTTAGAATCTTGAAAAATTCTGTGTATTAATAAGCTACCTGGAATTTTGCAGCCTAAATGGACTAAGACAATGACCCAGTCCAGATATTGCAATCAGTCACATCTGTGTTTATATTAGTTCTGGTACTTCTTTCTAAAATCAGTTTTGCCATTTGTAAGTCATAGATAATGATGTCAACCTCACAGGGTTTTTTTTTGGAAAAAAATATTGGTTCTCAGAAGTCCTTCACACTCTTATAAAAGATTGAGGGCCTGTTCCAAAGGGATTTTGTTAAATTAAGTTGATCTCTTGACATGTATATTAGAAAGTAATACTAAGAAAATTTTAATACACGAAAGTACATAAGCACACACATTGTTAGCAGTCAGACTGATGAATTAACAACATACCTTGGAGCATTAGAAAATATCACTATACTGCCAGGAGAGCATGAGAATAAAAAGGCAAATAATCTCTTAGTATTATTATAAAAATAGTATTGAACTTGTGCACTATATTCAGGAGATTATTAGAAAATTGCATAGCATTCTTGCCCTTGATTTGAGGTGGAGACTGTTGCACTAAAAATACTTTGCTATACATAGTATTCGTGGAAAAGTAAAGATTCTTCAATGTCTAATATGCAATTATATATAGAATATTTCTTAATGCTACTTCCAATGTAGATAATATGAGAAAAAACAATATTAGCTTGCAAAAAAGAAAATTTGGTACAACATTAAATGTCTTCTTTTGTAAAGGCAGTTGTTAAACATCAATATGAACTGTAGATAAAAGTTGTTTAGTCACTTTTGGATAATGCCATTTATGTGACTCTTGTGATCCATCCAAGATTACAGTGGTGGTTAAGACTAAGAGTTTTAGACTTAAAAAAACCCCAAATTTGAATTAGAATCTTAACAATGCTAGCTGTGTAATCCATGTATTTCTCTAAGCCTTACTTTTCCCATTCATAAAATAAGGATAAAAGTACTCTCTACTAACTGTAAGTACCACATAAATAATAGTTATTATTACAACCTATGTTGCTTCTTTTTAATGGATGAATAAAAGAATGTGTTTGAGGTCTTAAGAAACAGATATTTAAAAAAATTTTAAATTGAAATTTCTCTTAACTTAAAGAAAGTTTAGTTAAAATTGTTTTCTGCCTTGTATTACTTATACAGAGATTCTTAATTAGATGGTTAACGTATTATGCAATTGATATAGTGATATATACAAACCCATCATAGGTCATGGTTAGGCCGGCAACTGATTTATTTTCACAGAGTATGAAAAAATATAATAGGTAAAAGAACAATGACATGACAGCAGTAAAAAATGAGAATTTGGCAATTCCAATTGGGTTCAATTTGAATTTTTTAATGATATATCCTCCTAAAAACATTCCACTTGCAAAAATAGGTAGGGTTACAATTCCTAGAAAAAAAAAAGAAAAAAATTTGTAAACATATATAGGTTTTCTGATATGTCTTTATAGATGAAACACAGTGTATGTCAATCAAATTTATTCAATATTATTACTTCTTTTTAAAATTTCACTTTAAATTCTGGGATACATGTGCAGGACGTGCATGTTTGTTACATACACATACATGTGCCATTGAGGTTTGCCGCACCTATCAACCTGTCATCTAGGTTTTAACCCCTGGATGCATTAGGTATTTGTTCTAATGCTCTTCCTCCCCTTGCCCCCTACTCCCCAACAGGCCCGGTGTGTGATGTTTCCCTCCCTGTGTCCATGTGTTCTCATTGTTCAACTCCCACTTGTGAGTGAGAACATGCAGTGTTTGGTTTTCTGTTCCTGTGTTAGTTTGCTGAGAATGATGGTTTCCAGCTTCACCCATGCCCCACAAAGGACATAAACGCTTTATTTTTTATGGCTGCATAGTATTCCATGGTGTATATGTGCCACATTTTCTTTATCCAGTCTATCATTGGTGGTCATTTGGGTTGGTTCCAAGTCTTTGCTATTGTAAATAGTGCTGCAATAAACATATGTGTGTATGTGTCTTTATAGTAGAATGCCAATCTTATTACTTTTTAAAAAGAAGAATGACAGAGCAGGATGCTGGTAGGAGATCCATGTAATTTGTTCCTGCCAATGATGACAGTTTGGTTCCCTCAATAGCAAAAGGCAGTGGCTAAGGATATTTGTTTGTTGGAGCAGATAATTTCTATGAGGCAATTTTGTTTTTCTGGAAATCAACAACAACAAAACACCATCTTTCTGCTTATGGAAATTCATCTAAAGCCTTTTACCTCTCTCACATAGAGTTCTAACCCTCAATAATTCACACTAAATCTGCCCAGAGCTTAACAATAGAATAATTAATATATCTTTGTCATTTATTAAAAAACATATAGAACCTGAATTGACAAATAGGTCTACACACAGGATTAATAATGTTTAATCCCTCCTGTAACTTTTCCATATCATTGTCTAGTAAGAGTTATTGAAGATGAAGTCTTCTCTAGGAAAAAGCTCAGGCTAGGTTACTGGGAGTCAAAACACTATCTTTAGATTTTAAGATCTACAAAGAGATCAGTAAAGAGATTATCTGGAAGCTTGGTCTCCTGCTTCAGTACATTCGTTTTCTTGTTTACTTATGACCTAGTTACATACCACATGATAAGTTGTCTAATTCATCATATATTTATTGAATTTCTATAATGTGTCTACAATACTAGAGTTGTGGGAAGAATAATACAAGGAAACTTTCCTTAATAAGCACATCTAAATATGCCATTGAAAATAGATATTGTAGCAAAAAATACTCTGTAAAATATGATATTTGTTTTGAATTATGCATATTTTGATGTATTTAAATTGATACTCTGGAACTATCAGTGTCATATTTTTGTAAGTAACTGAGTCTTGATTTCAAAGTCCATAAATTATAGAATTATAATGATTATAATTACAAAAGGGTTTGTCTCAGGATCTCAGCACTAAATTATAAGTTCCAATTATACAGATATTACCTCTAAATTTTCCATTTATTTGCAACATTTTCTTCAGGAACTCATCTAAAATAAGATACAACTTCAAATGCAGAGCAATAATGACATCACAAGTTTCATATGTTTAATAGCATTTGAGAAAGAATACAAGAAAATTATAGTTATTTTGTATTACTAAAATACAAAGTCACTTTTACAATAAAATGTCACTTGGAATACAGTACTTAGTAGTATTTCACTTATTAAGCACACAAGTAAAAAATATGTCTTACCCAATAAGACGTTAGTCTTAGATGAAGGCTGACCATACTCTTGCTCTACATATTTGAAGACATAAGTAAAACCACCAATATAGCTGCTTATTTGTAACACCGTCAAAAGCACAAATACAACATACAGGGGATTAGTAAGGATGCTTTTAAAAGACCGGAAAAAACCTATAAAATTGTAAAAATAAAGAAAATATTTGAATGTAACTTAGACATATATTTATACCTAAAACTTGTGAACGTAAGTCGTGTAAGATTTAAAATTCTATAAACACACAATGCAAAGAGTGAGAATAGCCTGCAATACCACAGGCTGTTCACAGTTTTTAAATGTATCCTTTCAAAATTTTCCATACGAATATTAATATTTATGAGTTTATTTTACCCTCAAATAGGGTCGTACATAACTGCTGCTTTGTAACTTGCTTTCTTCACTTAATATTTGGTTATCCTGGGTACTTTACAATACTATTGCAAACATATTAATTCACTTATTCATTCATTCAACAAATGTTAGGTTTTCAACTGGGTACCAGACAATATGCTAATTGTTCAAAAAACAAAAGTGAAGGCCAGGCACAGTGGCTCACTCCTGTAATCCTAGCACTTTGGGAGGCCGAGGCGGATATATCACCTGGGGCCAGGAGTTCGAGACCAGCCTGACCAACATGGTGAAACCCCGTCTCTACTAAAAATACAAATTTTAGCCATCATGATGGTACACACCTGTAATCTCAGCTACTCGGTAGGCTGAGGCAGGAGAATCGCTTGAACTCGAGAGGCAAAGGTTGCAGTGAGCTGAGATGGTGACACTACACTCTAGCCTAGGCAACAGAGCAAGACTCCATCTCAAACAAACAAACAAAACCAAAAACAAACAAACAAAAAAGTGAAAAAGACATATGATGTTTCTTATTTTTTAGTACTTAATTATATATTATATTAAAAATATAACTATTAAATGGAAATGTAAAGACAGCATAATCCAAAACTCACAGAAATAAGAACATTAAGGTTCAAAATTCTTAAAGATTAATTTAGTATGAGCACTCAGACCTCTTGTTTCTCTAATATACAGCTTTTCTACCATAACATACTTTCTCAGTAAATTTGGCAATATCATTAACCCTCTGTCTTAAGATACAAGGAAAACAGCCAGGAGATAATGTTGTGTCCCAAGTAGTATTATAATAGTAATAATACAACCACCTATCCCTACAAACAGCTGTGGTAACAAGCTTCTAACTTCTGTTCATGGTAGAAATTATGTCATTTGGAGCTGTGATCACCAGGTCAACTAGCTGTAATAGGAGTTAAAAGTAGAAGGAACTACTTAGAAAAACAGTAGGAAGTATCAGAGTTTATCAAGACACAGCCAAGATATGGTTACTGAGAGATGGATGAATACGGGCTTTGAAATATTTTTCTCTATTTAAATCTCTAAAGATTTTCATTAGATATGGTCAGAACTAAGACATCCATCTAATGTCAGCTACAAAAGAGTTGCATCCGCTTAAAATAAGGAGAAAAGGGAGTTAGAGAAAAGACACAGAAGAGAAAAAAAGGAGAGGTAAGAAAATGTAGAGTAGGAATAAAAAACATTTAAAATTCTTAGGCAAAAGTGCCACATTTCTCTCCACAGGTCTCCGCAGTCATGAAGAACCGTCCCTGATTTGTAAGTATCATAAGTCAGTTGTGGCCTTTCTTCAACAGAAATGGAGTATATACATTCACACAATCATTGCATTTTTGAGGATGAGAAATTCGATGTCATCCAGTGTAAACTTCTGTATGGTCGTGATCTACTATATATCATTAATAAGTGGATCAATAAACAACTTAAGTGGCATTAAACTGAGTACCTCAGGAAGCAATTTGCTCCACTTTTGAAAAGTTCTCATTGTTCACACACTGTTTTTGTAATGAACTGAAATCATCTTTTCTTTCTAATCAGTTTTAGTTCTATTCAAGAGCATACGGAATAAATTCAATATTTTTTTTCTGACTATATGTTCTTATTTTATCCATTCCTAACAGATACATACTTAAGATCCTCTTTATTAGGGTCATTCCTACAAAAACTGTTCATAATAGAGATTATGTCTGCAACTGTCCTCTTTTTACATCTTCAGTATCCTCTCTGTTCTTTTTGGATCACAGTCAACCCTGCGCCTTATAGGTTTAGACAATCTAATATTTTTTGAAGATTTGATTTGGCAGAGTAGAAACATACAAAATGAAAATTATTGGTACAGTACTTTTAGTGTGAACGTTAAATTTGAAAAACATAAATGTTTAACATCTGATTCTTAGGTAACAAACTTCTGCTTGTAGTATATCCCAATTTCATGGTAATAAATCATGGTAATTCTCTTGCCATGAACAATTTCAACCTATCAATGTAGCTGAAACTTAACAGTCCTCTGCTATGAGCCAATATAAAGAGTACCAGAACACCATTGCTCTTGGGTTAGTGTGATAGAAAGGAGAAAATAACAATAAAGTAATAAGTAAAAGACCTGATGAAAGCAAGAACGTAGGTTACACTGGAGAATTTGTCATCTTACTTTAAAGAAAACTTGAAAAAGATGCCAAGGGTTTAGGTGTTGCACTGCTTTGGCTTTTACTATTTCACCATTTCTCCCTAATCTGAAAACTGCTGTCAACACCTCACTGATTCACATATCTTGCTCTGACTGCTGCCAAGTCATTCTCTTTGTTTATTGACTCAATGGTTCTCCATTAGTCCCAGGGCTTATATTCAAATGAGGAGGCACTATCAAATGCTGATGCATCCCAATTTACATTACTAACTCTAATTATCTTAACTACCACCCTAGGTTCCACTTTATTTTGAATATTTAGATAAGATAGATAGATAGATAATTACCAAAAGAAATATTACTCTAATTACCTAGGGAGAAACTTCTCCTGACTTCCTTCTCCTGAGAATAGTTAAGTTTAATTTCACCATGTTACTTAAGGCACTATATTGCTATTGTCTATATATTTCTCAGTATCGCCCACTAGGTTCTTGAAAAATAGAGGTAATGTTTTATTACCAGGGCATAGTACAGTTCCTGGTACCATTTGTTGAATAAATGAAGAAATGAAATATTATAATTCTTTGAACTCTCCCAGTTTAGATCATATAATATTAAAATTAATATATAGTACTTGGCTCATAAAAAAATGGATGTTTGTGAACTTTGGTTGGTTTCTCCCTGCTAAAAAGCCCAAACCTAATTCTCTTCCACTTGTTATGTGCTCAAGATATATATGTTAACTTTAATAGTAGTTTTAGAAAAATAATTTATCTAAATTTAGTGCAAAAGAAGGCCAACTCCAGATGAGTTGGGTATGCTTTATTATTTTGGAATACTCATTCTTCCTTTTCGTTGAGATTAACAACTCCAAATTGACAATAAATGTAAAATACTTACCAGTCACATTTTTGGTAATATTTTTTCCTCGACTGGTCAAATTAGCTGTTTGACTCTTTCCATCATTTGTTTCCAACACAGGCAAAGATAATGAAGCTTTTCTTTCTTTTTGTGGTTTATTTGGAGTTTGGGGCAAGAAAAAGAATGGTATGGAAGAAATAATGGAGAATAATCCAGACACAAGGAAATTAAGCCACCAAGCTCCAACCCAACGAGAATCATTGGGAGTTATCCTGACAGTGCCTAGAATAAATAATTAAAGAAGCCAGTCAAAAATCATTTTGAAATACAATAGTTTCAGGGAAGTAATGGTATGAAGAAAGTAAACTAAATTTCCTCAATTCCAAGACATGATTTTTTTTATTTTAATTTTTTGTCATCTCTGAGACTAGGATCAGTCTAACATTTGATGACATAATGCAACTGATACTGTCTAGGAATCAGTCATGATATTGTTGTCATTGCCTGAGCTTGTGTGCACTGATGGCTTTTCTGATTACATGACTGGACAATTTCTATCACTGGACATTTAAGCTTGCAGACCATTTAATAACTACCTGTGGAAGAACTATGACATCTCATTGTTGTCTGAAAATGTCTATTGGCATAAGCTAATAAAATCAAGAAAGGGTCAGCAATGAAATGTAAGCAGTTTGCAAGAAATCCACTGAGCCAATACAGGGGCTTCCCACCATGCCTGAAATAAGTATTTCCAACTCTCTTGACAGCACAGAGGATAAGAAAATATGAGTTTAAAAGTAACCCTGAAGAGTTAAGACTCTAAATGTTAAGGATAGTTTAACCATTTTATTTCAATCGTATTTTTCTTTAAATCTTGAATAAGAGTACTCTGTAAATGCTATATCTCAAGGGTAAATGCATTCTTTTAACAAGTATAAAGTAAACAATCTAAGTAATAAGAAAGCCTAAGTGAGTTATCAGCAAGATAGCATAATAGGAAGGACTGGACCCTTTTTTCTTTCATGAACATACTGATTCAACAATAATATGCAGATCAATTCCATTAGTGAAAAATCCAGAAACTAGTTGACAGGCCACTGTACCCCAGGAATGTGCAATATTAGCTACATTGACACTTTTAAGAAGATTGGAGACACCTTTTTGCTGTTCCTCTCCTCATTATAATACCATGCCTTCAAGAAGAACTAGAAATTTGAAAGTGTATACGAACACTTGCAATAGCTCTTTTCCCTGGCTCAACAGAGATTGAATATAAGAAAACCGCATCTCCAGCTTATCCCTGCGGAGAGACAGAGTGGGACTGAACATCCAAAATTGTAACTTTTCAGGTACTACTCTTGCGACTGTCTTCTATATCACCCATCTTGAAGTGTTGACAGGACCCAGCACATACCAGACCTTTGGAGGCTACAGAAAACAAAGATGGCAGCTTGAACTAGTATGTAAGCATTTCCATAGCTCCTGGCCCATAGCTTAGGGCAGAGTGACCAAGTTAAAAAAACTTAAAAACAAAAACTTAACTCCAGCTTCTCTATGGGGAGGAAAATATTTCGACTACACACCTAACATTTCATCTTTTCTGTGTCCAACTCCAGCAGCTGGTCATTGTCTTGCCTATCTTGGGGCTAGGCATATGCTTGCTTCCAATGGGCTACAAAGAATGCAAAAATGGTGGCTTAAATTAGCAAATGAGCACTTGCCACAGATCCTCCCTGCTCCCAGTTCTATGCAGAGTGAGGAGGTAAAAAATAAAAGGAAACAAACAAACAAACAAACAAACAAACGAACAAAAAATAAAGAAAACACTTCAGTTTTCAAATTCTCCTTGGGAAGGCAAAAAATTGTATAGCATGTGAAATAATCAAAATTTTCTGAGAGTTGACCAAGTGACAGGCTTCTCTGTCCACTGTCTAAAAGTGCTCATGAGACCCTACATACTCTAGATTCTGGAAGTTCCTAACAAAAAGATAGCAGTTTAAACAAGAATCAAAATTTGAGAGGCCGACAGAAGCTCTGCCTGGGTTGAACGATGAAAGTTTTCTCCTATATAATACCAGTTCGTGAAGACTTGGAGGCTGATATGGTTTGGGTATTTGTTCTGTTCAAATCTCATGCCGAAATGTAATATCCAATGTTGGAGGTAGGGCCTGGTGGGAGGTGTTTGGGTCATAGGGGTTGATCCTTCATTGCTTGGTGCTGTCCTTGCAATAGTGAATGAGTTCTCAGAAGATCTGATTGCTTAAAAAGTGTGTGGCACCTCGCCTCCCTCTTGCTCTTTCTCTCAACATGTGATGTGTCTGCTCCTGCTTTAACTTCTGCCAAGAGTAAAAGCTCCTTGAGGTCTCCTCAGAAGCTGAGAGAATGCCAGTGCCATGCTTGTACAGCTTGCAGAATCATGAGCCAATTAAACCTCTTTACTTGAGAAATTACCCAGTCTCACGTATTCTTGTATAAGAATGCCAGACTGGCCTAACACAGAAAATTGTTACCAAGAAGTGGGACATTGCTATAAGGATACCTGAAAATGTGGAATTGACTTTGGAACTAGGTAATGAGCAGAGCTTACAAGAGTTTGGAGGACTCAGAAGAAGATAAGAAGAGGAGGGAAAGTTTGAAACTTCTTGGAAACTGGATAAATGATTATGACCAAAATGCAGATCGTGACATGGACAATGAAGTTCATGCTGACAAGGTCTCAAATGGAAATGACAGTTATTGGGAGCTGGAGCAAAAGTCACTCTTCTTATGCCTTAGCAAAGTACTTGGCTGCATTGTGTTCATACCCTAGGGGATCTGTGGAAGTTTGAACTAAAGAGTGATGACTTAGAATATCTGATGGAAGAAATTTCTAAGCAGTAAAGCATTAAGGATATAAGTTGGTTGCTTCCAACCTGCAATGCTCAGATATGAGAGCAAAGACATGACCTAAAGTAGAAAGTTATATTTAAAGGGGAAGCAGAGCATAAAAGTTTGGAAAATTTGCAACCTATTTGTCAAAGAAAGAAAAAGAGTTTAAGTAAAAAACTGTCTCAAGTTGCAAAAAGACATTATAGAATGATTTTTAAGTGAATTCACCAGGAATATACAACCCAATATATTCACTCAATCTCAAAAACCCAAAAGCTATAAAGCAAACATAGACAGAACTGAAAAGAGAAATATAGAGAAATACAATACAATCATCTCTTGGTATCTGTGAGCAATGGTTCTAGGACTCCCTATGGATACCAAAATTCAAGGATGCTCAAGTCTCTTATATAAAATAGTGTATTACAGTGAGCCCTCCATAGTAGGCTGATGTCATAATATCTCACTTTCAATTATAAATAGAATAACCAGAGAGAATATCAAATGAGGAAACAGAGGACTTCAACAACATTATAGATCAATTGAACATAACAGACACATAGAGAATACTTCACTCAGTAAAAACAGAATGTATACTCTTTTCAAACAGAAATGGAACATTTTCTAAGATAGATCACATGTTACATCATGCAACAGGTCTTGATAAATTTAAAATTAAAATCATACCAATTTTTTTTCTAACTACAATGGAATAAAACTAGAAATTAGTATCAAAGAGAAAAGTAGAAAATTGTAAAAATATGGATATTAACAAACTTTTCAATAATTAAATTGTCAAAGAAATCAAAAGGGAAATTAGAAAATATTTAGATACAAAGAGAATCAAAAACAAAACATTCTAAAATATGAGATGCAGCAAGAACAGTAGTAAGAGGGAAGTGTTTAGTAATAAATATCTACATTTGTAGGGTAAATTTTATTTCCATATTCAAAAAACAGAGGTTATTTCTCTAATTTATGGTCACTAGCAGCATCTGGCATTGTTTGCTCTTAATACACACTGATAAATATCATAATTATACACACTTAATACACACTGATAAAAAACATAATTATGCTAGTAAAAAGTAAAGAATTATCTCAGATAAACAACCTATTTTACACCTCACAAAATTATAAAAAGAAAAACAAACTAAGGCCAAAGTTAGCAGCAGAAGAAAAAAGATTAGAGAAGAAATAAATAAAGAATAGGGAAAAAAATTATATCAACACAACTAAGTGTTGATCTTTTTGAAAGATAAGCAAAATTGACAAACTTTAGACTAAGCAAAAGAGAAAAGACTCAAACAAAACAAGAGCTGAATGTGGAGACATTCAATTGATGCTAGAAAAATAAAACAATCATAAGAGACTGCTATGAGAAATTACACATCAAAAATTAGATAAGAAAGAAAAAATAAATTCCTGGAGACATAAAACACAGAAAATATAGAAAATATAAAGAGATTTACAACTAATAAAAATATTGAATTAATAATCAAATACCTCTCAACAAAAAAACTTAGGAGCAGATAGCTTTACTGGTGCGTGTTACTAAATAGCTAAAGAAAATATTAATGGCAATCCATTCTAATCTCTTGCCAAAAATTAAAGTGAAGAGAACGTCTTCAAACTAATTTTATGAGGCCAGCATTATTCTCATACCAAAGCCAGACAAAGACACCAAAAGAAAACTACAAACCAATATCTCTGATGAAGACAGAGGAAAAAATCCTAAAACAATACTAGTAAACCAAATTTAATAGCATATAAAAAGGACACTACACTACATTCAAGGGGGATTTATACCTGAAATGCTAAGTTTAACAAATATCACCAAGTGTAACATAACACATTAACAAAATAAAGGACAAAATCTACATGATCATATATGCAGACGTTAAATAGCATTTGATAAAATCCAACAATGTTTTGTGATAAAAACTTTCAATGAGCTAGGAATAGATAAAAAATTGCCTCAACAAAATGAAATGCATATTTTAAAAGCCCACAGCAAGCATTAAATTCAAGAGTGAAAAACTGAAAACTTTCAGGAACGAAGGAAAATGGCCATTCTCATCACTTCTATTCAACATAGTCCTGCCATTTTATGCCAGAGCAACTAAGCAAGAAAAAGAAATAAAAGGTATTCAAACTGGAAAGAAAGAAGTAAAATTGCCTCTACTTGCAGATGGCATGATTTTGTATACAGAAAACCCTAAAGATCTCACACACACACACACACACACACACACACACACACACACAGACACTTGTTAGAATTGAATAAACACATTCTGTAAAGTTGCAGGATACAAAATCATTATATTACTTATATTTCTATGCATTAACCAAGTACTATTTGAAAAGACATCAGGAAAGCAATTCCATTTACACTACAATCATAAAGAATAAAACACAAAAATAAATTTAAGAAGGTGAAAGACTTGTGCATAAGATACTTCAAGACACTGAGGAAAGAAATTAAAGTCATAAATAATTGGGGAGACATTCTGTGTTAATTAATTGAAGGACTTATTAATATTAAATGTCCATACTACTCAAATATATGTAAAGATTCAATACAATACCTATCAAAAGCCCAACAGTATTTTTACAAAAATATAACAAACAATTCTTTTTTTTTTTTTTAATTTATTTTTATTTATTTATTTTTTTTTTTTTTTTTAATTTTTTTTTTTGAGACGGAGTCTCGCTCTGTCGCCCAAGCTGGAGTGCAGTGGCGCGATCCTGGCTCACTGCAAGCTCCGCCTCCTGGGTTCACGCCATTCTCCTGCCTCAGCCTCCCGAGTAGCTGGAACTACAGGCGCCCGCCACCGCGCCCGGCTCATTTTTTGTATTTTTAGTAGAGACGGGGTTTCACCATGGTCTCGATCTCCTGACCTTGTGATCCGCCCACCTCGGCCTCCCAAAGTGCTGGGATTACAGGCGTGAGCCACCGCGCCCGGCCTCATAACAAACAATTCTAAAATACATATGGAACCAAGAAGGACATCAAATAGCCAAAAAAGCATTGAGAAAGAATAAAGCTGCCTCACATTTCCTAATTACAAAATGTATTTTAAAACTATAGTAATTAATACAATATGTTACCAGCATAAAAACAGAAATATAGACCAATGGAACAGAACAGAGACAATAAATGGGGTAAAAAAGAAACATGCAGAATAAAATAAAATATTATAAATCATATATATATGAAAACAGGTTAATTTATAAAGCATATGAGGAAATCCTACAACTCAATAGCAAAAATATAATAACTTGATTAAAAATTTTGCAGCAACTTGGATGGAACTGGAGGACATTATTCTAAGTGAAGTAACTCAGGAATGGAAAACCAAATACTGTATGTTCTCACTTATCATTGAGAGCTAAGCCATGAGGATACAAAGATATACAGATTGATGTGACGGATTTAGGAGGCTCAGAAGGGGAAAGATGGGAGGGAACTGAGGGATAAAAAGCTACATGTTGGATACAATGTACATTACTCAGGTATGGGTGCACTAAAATATCAAAATTCATCATTATAGAATTCACCCTTGTAATTAAAAACAACATCTACCCCAAAAGCTATTGAAATAAAAATTAATTAATTATTAGTGAGTAGAATGGTGGCTACCAGAAGCCAGGTGGTTGGGAGAAGAGTGGAGTTGAGGATGTCGGGTCCGTCCTGCAGACCCTGGCCTACCAATGGATGAAAGGAGTACTCAGACACAGGTATGCAGTGAAAGAGTGGCTAGGGGACTGCGGAAGAGTGAGCAGCAGTCCCAATAAGCTGGTGCTTCTCGCTTTTATTTAGTATAGACACAATGCCGAAAACCTGGAGCCAATAATGTTAATCTGTGGGCAATTAACGTTATTGTTCCCCCTTACAGGGAACAGTCACGTGCGTGATGGTCAAAGGTCAGTTTCTGGACAACATGGGTAAACAAGCCTATTTAGATAAATTCGTCTATACTTCCTTGTACCTATTTCTCGCCCTCTGCCTCAGGGTAAGAGAACAGCTGTCATCAGCTTATTCTCCCATGAAGCTTTGCAGAGCTTTCTGACCTTTCAAAAGGTCTGCTCTTTCCCTATAGCTTCTTCCACCACTCTGACAGATCTCCCACAAGAGGAGATATTGGCCAAAGCATATATAATTACAATTAGGTAGGAGGAATACATTACAGAGATTCATTGTGTAGCAGCGTGACTATTCTTAACCACCATATGTTGTATTTTTGAAATATGCTGAGAGAGTAGATGTTAAGTGTTTCCACTACAAAAATAAGTATGTAAGATAATGCATTTGTTAATTAGCTAAATTTATTCCACGTATATATTTATTTCAAAACATTGGAGTGTACATGATAAAAATACAATTTTATATATGTCACTCGGTGGCTGATGCCTGTAATCCCAGCACTTTGGGAGGCCAAGACAAATTGGATCACCTGAGGTCAGGAGTTTGAGACCAGCCTGGCCAACATGGTGAAACCCCATCTCTACTGAAAATACAAAAATTAGCCAGGTGTGGTGGAGGCACCCGTAATCCCAGATACTCTGGAGGCTGAGGCTGGAGAATCACTGGAACCCAGGAGGCAGAGATTGTAGTGAGCCAAGATCACACAACTGCACTCCAGCCTGGGTGACAGAGCGAGACTCTGACTGAAAAAAAAAAAAAGTAAATTTGAAAACACAATTAGGCTACATACCTGAATAGAAATTTCTCCAAAGAAGACATACAAATGAATAACAGCTCAATACAAAGATTTTCAACATCACTTATCAGGGAAATGCAAATCAAAAGCACAAATCCACTCTTCTCCTACACCTTACACCTGTAGAATGGCTACCATTTGAGAAAGAAAGGAAAGTGTTTGCAAGAATGTGGAGATATTTGAACACTGTACACTGCTGGTAGAATACAAAAAGGTACAGCCAGTATACAAGGTATTATAAAGATTCCTCAAAAATTAAATACAGAACTCTCACATGACGCAGCAATCCCACGTTTGGGTACATACATAAAAGAATTGAAATCATTATCTTGAAGAGACATTTGCATTTGCATGTCCATTGCAGCGCTATTCATAATAGCTAGCTGTAAAAACAACCTCATGTCTGCTGAGGGATATATGGATAAAGAAAATATTGTATACACACACAATGGAATATTATTCAGTCTTTAAAAAGAAGGGTATTCTGTAATATGTGATAACTTGGATGAACTTTGAGGACATTAGGCAAAATGAACCAGTTACAGAAGGACCTATACTGCATGATTACATTCATTTGAGGAAACATAAAACATTAATGCTCATAGAAGCAAAGAGTAGAATGGTGATTGTCAGTGATTAAGGGGAAGGGGAAGCAGGGAGTTGTCAATGGGTATAAAGTTTCAGTTATGGAGTTCTGCAGTCTCTAGAGGAAGATGAGAGCAGGGAGTTGCTACACACTTTTGAGCAAATAAATCTCATGAGAATTCACTCGGTATCATGAGATCAACATTAAGGGAGATGGTGTTAAACTATTCATGAAAAATCACCTTTATCACCCAATCACCTCCCACCAGGTCCCATCTCCATCATTGGGGATTACAATTCTACATGACGTTGGCGGGAACACAGATCCAAATCATATCAGCTATTGTTGATCAGAATCCTTACATAAACAGTTGATTAACACATGTTTTGTATGTTATACGTATTGTACATAGTATTCTTACTATAAAGTAAGCTAGAGAAAAAATATTATTAAGAAAATCACAGGGAAATAAAACATATTTACTATTCATTAAGTTGAGGTGGAACATGATAAGATCTTTCTCATCTCTTCACATTAAGTAGGCTGAGGAGGAGAAGGAATGGGAGGCACTGGTCTTGCTTTCACTAGGTTAGCAGAGGTGGAAGAGGTGGAAGAGGTAGAGGAGGTAGAAGGGAAGGCAAAAGAGGCAAGTACATTCAGTAACTATTTCAGAAATACATCATAATTTCTATTTGACTTTGTGGTTTTGTCATTTCTCTAAAAATTTTTCTAAATGGAACTAATCCTTCTTCCAACATATGCTTTAGTTTCAGTGCCCACAATAGAGAAGAGTCCCGGTTGTAAAAGAAGCCAAAAACAGTCTTGAATTGTCAGAATCCTTCTGTTAGATAGCCTAATAACAATTTGTTTCTGGCACTGCTTCTTCTGTGTCTCCATCTCCATCATCTGACGCTAGTTCTCAGGCACTCATCTCCATCAAGTCATCTGTTAATTTCTCTGATGAAGTACGAATTAGCTCTTGAATTTCTCCAATACCTGTATCTTGAAATTTTCACTCCTCACCTTTTATTCCATATCTATAATCTCTTTCATAATTTTCTTGATTGGCCATGTTAATCCTACGAATTTATGCGCAACATCTGAGCAAAATTTTCTCTGGTAGAAATGTATTGTTTTGCACTTAATGACTTTCACTTTTTTTTTTCCCCCCTACAACAACAATAGCATCTTAAGTGGTGCAATTCTTTGAGTCTTTTATGATGTTCTGCCTATCAGGATTTTCTTTGATAGCACTGACAATCTTTTCCATAGAGTATCATCTGTAATAATCCTTTGCAGTTTCTTATGACTCCATGATCTAGAGGCTGCATTAGAGACATTGTGGTGGAAGAAATAGATCACTATAATGCCTTTGGTGTTGAACTTATGGGGTTCTAGGTGACCAGGGGCATTGACTAATATGAAAAGAACTGTGAAGGCAGTCCCTTACTGTCAAGCTACTTCCTGTCTTCCGGAACAAGGCATTGATGGAAGCAATACGGAAAAAGAGTTCTAATTATTCAGGCCTTCGTTTTGTATGACTAGAAGACTGGCAGTTGATTTTTATTTTTTCCCTTCAAGGTTTGGGAGTTATCAACTTTGTAGATAAGAACAGTTTTGATAATAAGCCTGACCTCATTTGCACAGAGTAGTAGACTTAATCTATCCCTTCCTGCCTTAAATCCTAGTGCTCACTTCTCTTCTTTATTAATAAATGTCCTTTGTGGCTTTTTCCCCCCAGTTTCATCTGCATTAAAACCCTGCTCATGCAGATATCCTTTCTCAATGATGTTCTTAGTGGAATCTGAAAACTTGTTCACTTTCTCTCATTTGGCAGAAGCTGCTTCTTCTGTTATTCTGAAAAATTTTAAACCCAAATCTTTTTCTAAAATTATCAAACCATCCTTTGCTTGCATTAGTTTCTCCGGCTTTAGATCCCTCACCTTCCTTTGCTTTAAATGGTCATATAATAACTTCATTTTTTTCTCAAGTCACATTAAAGTCTATGGTTATGCCTTTCTTATAAAAGTTTGCAGCCACATAACAATGTCATTTTCAATATGAGATACGATGGTATATTACTAAAAGTGCAAGCTTTTGTGCCTGCTGGCATAGCCTCAGCAATGCCATCATGAATTTCCTTTTTTCTTTTTCCTTTTTTTGTTTTTTACAATGATCCTTATGCTGGATTCATTTGTATTGAAACAATGGGCAACTGAAGACCTCAATCTGCATTATATATCAAGCAATTCAACTTTTCTTGTAATGTCGTGACTTTCTCAGTTTCTTAGGAGCAGTTTCAGCATCACTAGTGACAATTCATATGGCTCCAATGGTGTTATTCCAACTTTACAGTATTGCACTAAACAGTATAAAAATACATAAGAATCACAAGCAATCAGATTTTGCTGCAATCCACAATTTACTGGAGAGAGGAACTGTTCATGTGGAGATAATTAGTGTCACATGGTGTTTTAAGCAGGTGCTTTCAACACAGCCTTATTACTACAATTACAGGAGGTGCTATGAAATTATTATAGCAGTAAAGTATGTACTACAGTCAATTTTATAAAGTTATGCCTTAATAGTACATCTTCATATTTGTTTTCACTTCTCTTGACTGCGGATGACATAATATGAGGTATATATGTCTTTCTGTCCTTAAATTTAAAGTTTAACTTTTAAAAAAATGAACTTTTATGTTAGAATAAAATAAAATTAGAATTAGTAGAATTTGGCTGAGAATCCATCTGGTCCAGGGCTTTTTTTGGTCAGTAGGTTTTTTACTATTAATTCAATTTGATAACTTGTTATCATTCTGTTCAGGTTTTCACTTTTTTTCTGATTTAATCTTCGGAGGTTGTTTCCAAGAATGCCTCTATTTCCTCTAGATTTTCTAATCTGTGTGCACAGAGGCATTCATAATGCATTTCTATGGGAGTTGTTGTAATGTGATCTTTGTCATTTCTGATTGTGCTTAATTAGATCTCCTTTTTTTATTTGTTAATCTAGTTAACAGTCTATTAAACTTTTTATATTCTTTCGAATAACAAACTCTTGGTTTTATTTATCTTTTGTCTACATTTTGCATCACAATTTCATTCAGTTCTTCTCCGATTTTATTTATTTATTTTCAGTTTGCTTGGGGGATGTCCTTTTTTTTTCTGGTTAGTGTAAGTGCAAGATTAAATTGTTAATTTGAAATCTCTCCGCCTTCTTGATGAAGGCCTTTAGCATGGTAAACTTCCTCTTAACACTACTTTAGATAGATTCCAAAGATTTTAGTGAGGTATGTCTCTCTTTCATTTAATTTCAAAAAACTCTTTTAATTTCATTCTTAAATCAAGAATTATTCAGGAAAAGTTGTTGAATTACCATGTTTTGGGTGGCTTTAAGAACTCTTTTCGGTATTGATTTCTATTTTTATTGCACTTTTGTTGAAGAATGTGCTCAAAAAACTTTTAATTTTTTGAATGTATTGAGACTTTCTTTATGACTGAGCATGTGATTGATCTTAGAATACAATCTATATGTAGATGAGAAGAAAGTATATTCTGTTAGTGTCGCGTGGAGTATTCTGTAGGATGTTTTTGGATTCAATTGTTTGAGAGTTGAGTTTAAGTCCAAAATTTACATTTTAATTTTCTGCTTCGATACCTAACACTGTCAGCGAGTTGCTGAAATCTTCCACTATTATGGTACGGCCGTCTGTTTTTAGTTTCCTTAGGTCTCTAAGAAATTTTTTTGTCAATCTGGATCCTCCACTTTTGACTGCATATATATTTAGAATAGTTAAGTCTTCTCGTTAAATTGAACACTTTATCCTTATGTAATACCCTTCTTTATCCTTCTTAACTGTTTTTGGTTTAATGTCTGTTTTATCTGATGTAAGAATAGTGATTACTGCCCTGTTCTGTTTCCTGTTTGCATGGATAGATTTCTTTCCGTCCCTTTACTTTGATCCTGTGGGTATTATACATGTAAAATGTGTCTTTTAAAAGATAACAGAAGGCTAAGTTTTGTCTTCTTATGAAGCTTGTCACTCAGTGTCTTTTAATTGGGGCAGTTAGCCTGTTTACATTCCGGGTTATTATTTATATGTGAGATTTTGATCATGGCATCATGTTGTTAGCTGGTTGTTTCATAGACTTGGTTGTGTAGTCGCTTTATGTGTCTGGGCTAGGTATTTAAGTGTGTTTTTGTCGTGGCAGGTATTAATCTTTTGTTTCCATGTTTAGCACTCTTCTAGAGACCTGTTATAAGGCTGGCCTAGTGATAAGAAATTTCCTCAATGTTTGCTTGTCTGAGGAGGATTTTAGTTCTCTTTCATTTATAAAATTAATTTGGTGGGATATGAATTCATTGGTTGAAATTTCTTTTCTTTAAGTGTGCTGAAAATAGACCCCCAATCTCTTCTGGCTTGTATGGCTTTTGCTCAAAGGCATTCTGCAAGACTGATGGGGTTCCCCTTGACAGTGACTTGATCCATCTCTCTAGTTGCCCCCCAAAAAATCTTAAAATATTTGTTTCTTTCATATGGACCTTGGTGAATCTAATGAGTAGATGCCTTGGGGACTGCCATCTTTATAGCATCTCAAAGGGGTTCTCTGTAATTTATGAATTTGCATGTCAATCTCTCTAGTAAGATTGAGAATATTTTCATGGACCATATCTGCAAATATGTTTTACAAGTTACTTACTCTCTCTTTTTCTCTCTCAGGAATTCCAAAGAATCATAGGTTTGGTTTCTTTACCGAAAGAAACCAAATTCCTAGAAGTTTTCTTCATTTTTAAGGTTTTTTTTATTTTTGTCTGATGGAGTTGATTATAAAAACTGGTTTTCAAGCTCTGAGATTCTTTTCTCTCTTTGGTATGCTCTTCTGCTGCTAAAGGTCTGAATGTATTATAAAATTCATGTAGTTTTTTTTTTTTTTTTTTTTTTTAATTCCAGTAGTAGTATTTGTTTAATGGCTATTTTGTCTTTCAGCTTTTGGTTCATTCTACTGGAATTACTGAATTCCTTAAATTGTGTTTCAACACTTTCCTGAATCTCAATGAGCTTTCTTCCTATCCAGATTCCAAATTGTCTGTCTGTCATTTTAGTCATTTCAATGTGGTTAAGAACCATCGCTGGAGAGCTCAAATGCACCCATTTTAAGTTTAAGGTACATTCTTACCTTTTGAATTGCCAGATTTCTTGTTGATTCCTTTTAATCTTGAGTGGCTGGTGTTCGTTTAACTGTGGTACAAGTTCAGTATGGTCACTTGGGTTAATTTCTGGGATAAGACTCTGTACAGTATTTTTATTTGTAGGTAGATTCTTGCTCTCAGTTTCGTACACAATGTATACTGGCAAACTATGTTTGAAGCCAGGCACAGTGGCCCAAGTCTGTAATTCCAGCACTTTGTGAGGCTAAGGTGGGAGGATCACTTGAGGCCAGAAGTTTGAGATCAGCCTGGGCAACATGGAAAACTCTGTCTCTACAGAAAATAACAAATATTAGCTAAGTGTAGTGGTGTGTGCCTGTAGTCCCAGCTATGGGAGAATGACTTGAGCCAAGGAGCTTGAGGCTACAGTGAGCTATAATTACTTCTCTGCACTCCGGCCTGGGTAACAGAGCGAGACACAGTCTCAAATTTTATATATATATATATATATATGTATATACACACACACACACACACATGTGTGCATATATATATATATGAACACACATAGATACGTGTGTATATATATTTGTATAGATGTTTATCTATGTTATCTATGTTTATCTATATAAATATAGATGTTTTAAATTGAGCTGTAATCCAGTAAATGGTGCTTAAGAGTAATGGCTGCCAGATAAACTGTTACTCAGGGGCATAGCTCTTTTGTTTTTCAGTGTGTTTACAACAGTGCTTGTGGCAGCAGGGAAGACAGATGACCCCCATAACAGGCTTACTCCTGGGCCTTGGGGGATGCCCTCTCTGGTCACTGGTACCATACTTGCGTTTCCTTTGTTAGGAAACTGTTCTGAGCCATGGAGCTCCCTCAGGCAGAGGCAGGAGCTAGCAGACAGGACACAGCCTTCCCGGACTGGGCCTATGAAAAGAGGCATGTCTCATTCTGCACTGGCCCATGACCCCATGCATCTCACCCCTCTCAGTGTTCTGAGATTGGGGGCTCCTCCTCTGCTTGAGTGCTTGGCACCAATCTCAGCTCACACTCCCAAGCTATGCACTGCAGCCCTGAGGTTTTGGGACTAGCCTGTGGCTCCATTGTCTGGTCCCTCTGGTTCAGGCAGTAGCTACACTGGGGGATCTGAAGTGCTCCAAGGACACTGAGGAAGTACCCAGGTGGGAGTACTGGAAAAAACCCTCAGGCTGAGCAGTGGAGGCTGTGCTGTGCACATGTTCTTGCAGGTGTGGCCAGGCAGGAGTACTGGGAGGGACTGGCGGGCAGAAGGGCCTACAGTACAGATGTGTCCCAGCTCACAGGAAAGTTGGCCCCACTCTCTCTTGGCTCAGCAGTCAGGTGAGTTGAGAGCTACTTGGTGGAAGAAAGGGAGCATTGGATGTTGGACACCTACAGCTGCGTTCTGCTGCAGCTACCCAATATGCAACCCCTCCTGGGTTCAATGCTGGCTGTAGTTCTATTTCTGTCCACTCTCTGGGCAGGTGCCTCTGCCTGTTCCACTGTCTCTGGGGGTCGTGGGTTCTCTTGTAGGTAGGATCCCAGATGTCATCAGCAAGAATAGGCTGTTCCACTGCCACTTTACTCACCCCTTAGCTAGGAGCCATTCAGGGCTGGAAACTATCTCTGGTGTTCAACAACCTTGCACTGGGTTTCCAGTTTTCTCTCTCTTCAGCCTCAGTGTCTGTGTCACCTCTATTGACTTTCAGTGTTTTCTCTCAAAAGATATGCTGGAAGTATGTTAGTTTACTGAATATTTTGGGCTTCCTCAGTGGAAGTGGTGCTTCCTGAGTGTGTCCAGTTGGCCATGTTGTCCCCTCTAATAAGTTTAACTTCTTATAATAGATTTGTGTATATTTTATGGTAGTAAATGATAAAATAGTTTAGTATCTAAACATTTTATGCATTCATGACATACCTTTTTCTTAGGGTTTTCTATATTTCTACACTATGCAATTCATCTATAAATTTTCTCAAATTTTCACAAATCTCCTCAAAGGTGTTCAATATATTTCTTGAAAAAATCTGTACATAAGTGGACAAGCATAATTTAAACCTATTATTCATGGGTACACTGTATGTTTCAAAATCTGTTAAGAAGGTAGATTTCATTTTAATTGTTCTTACCACAATAAAAGAAAAATAAGAAATAAAAAAGCATATGCATACAGAAACATACACACCATAGTAGTTTGTGGCACAATTAAGTGGTACCATTACTCTGATCTATAAGAAAACTCGTTAATATGAGATAACATTGACTTGATTACAAACTATCTAGAAATAATTTATTTTCAAGTATGCACAGATTTAAATTTGATCTATATGATCATATTGTGTCATAATCAACAACTCAGACTTCAGGAAATGATTGGTTAAATCAGTGACTCCATCTACATGCAAAGTATTTGTTCATCACCTGTGACAACTGTAATTTTGATGACTTTTTTTTCTGTTCTTTCACTGTTCTACACATACTAACTCAGGGTCATAATCTCGCTAGATAGGACCTGAGAAATCGTTTTTCTTGGCTTACTCACAGTCTTAAAAATTGAAAAATTCTACATAAAAATTTTCGATTTTGGATTTTCTTGGAAACCAATCAGAAGTCCTTGTCAATGCAGGGCCTAAATTTGTGCATTAAAAGAATAAGCCAGAGCTGAGGAACACAAGTGCTTTTGGACCTGTGGGGAGAGCAGTTCACAACCAAAAAAATTCTCCTATTCTAACCATCACACCCTAAATTCCTGTTCCTGGCACTTTTTACTCATTTATTTTATCTCTTCAGCTCCTTTAAGCATTGGAGTTTGCCAAAGTATACTTTATAAGTGAAGCTCATACTCATCACTGAATAAGAGAAGATATAATAATACCTGAACATTCAATGTTAGAAATTGTATCGTGATAAATTATAAAATCATGTAATGGTTTCTTAATAGAGAGCTTATAAAATAATTTACCTAAGGACATTTACCACTTATTTCTGTACTCTTCGTGATAAAGCAATGATGAAACTGGAGTTGAATGAGTAGAAATAATGTACATAACATGTAGCTACTCTAAGTCATATGTCTAACACTGAACATGTAAAACATTTTATCAAGTATTTTCTTTATAGTTTTAGATTAGCAAACACTTTCAAGCTTTTGGCTGTTGCTGGCCCACTGTGATGTCTATCTCATCATGGAAATGGATCCTTTGATCTCTTTGGAATGATCTATTGAAGTCCTAGTGAGATAGAAAATCATATTTATTTATTCACAAACATAACTAATTATTATTTGCTAAGAACATGTCATTCTGTCATGTGGTAAAGAGATGGCAAGTAAGCACACAAGTATTAATAGCTCATTGTGAGAAGGGTTACAATAAAGGCATGCTCTTGGCTATTCATTTGGGACTAATAGAAAGTGGTGAAGTAAGGTTTCTCTAGGAGGAGCCATATTTTGGAAGAGACTTCAAGAACTATGCAAATGAAAAAAGGGAAAAGTTTTACCAAGTGTAAATGCAGAGAAATGTGAGATTACAGGGCACAGTAACTCAGTCAATACTTGAATAAGGCATGGATATTAATCAAGAGAAGGAATAGAGGGAATAAAGTGGGTTTGGAGGTAAGATGATGAGATCAGATTTTGACATATTGCGCTTTAGGTGCTAATAGGGTATCTAAGAAGGGAAAACATGAAGAAGAACTGGAAATATCAGTTAACACAAATGATAGAAATATACCCATTTACAGATCTATAGCAAAGTAGGTAGAAATCGATTGTGTTTCACTAACAACAGAAGCAGATTATACTGGATTGAGAAGTGGATGGGAGGTGAGAAGGTGAGATATCTTAGCTAATTTAGTTGATATTTTCCTAGGGGCTTGGCTCTGAAGAGGAATAAAAAAAAGATTCAGCTAGAAAGTTGTGTGGGGGTGTAAAAAACTGTAGCTATGTATAAAGATGGGAAATACTTGAGTGTGTTTGCTGAATCAAAGAGAAGATGGAGATAAAGAAACAGGAAGGGAGAATCTAAGCTCCAGCTAGATCTATCAGCATTGGATACAGATGGATATATTTTCCACTGAGTTGGGAAAAAGAAAAAGAAGATAAAGACAGATATGGTGCAAGAATATTTTTAGGGAAAAGGGCCTGAAGTCGAGACAGTTTTTATAACATGGCATCACTTTCACCTATGAGACAAGAAGGAAAGTATGCTCTGAGAATGAAGAAGAAAATCATAGATTTAATTTATGTGTCCTCTGCTTTATTCCTTTGTTCAACAAGTACTTACTGAATGTTGCCATATGCCAAGTCCTCTGCTAGGACCAGGGAAAATGACCATAAATTACACAGTGAAGTCTCTCAAATAACTCCAGCCATAAACCAATGCAGCAGCCACAGGAAGACTTTAGCAAAGCAAACTTTAAGTTCTACACATCAACATCCAAGCCACCATCAACTGAAAAATAAAATTTACTTGACTGGACCGTCAGTTTGGGAGGGAGACTTTTTACATTTGGTTATTTTGGACCAAGCTCATGAAAATAAATTTGTTTATATTCTCTCATTTTACACTTAGCTGTAAAAGATAGTATAAATGGGAGCTAGATTTTATATTTATTCTGATTAGTAATGCATTTATTTCCTACTTGTAACTTTCTAATTATATTAAGCAAAGGACTATTGAAAGAGTGAATTCAGTTATTTGGAAAAATGTTTTCTGCGTGTGTGCTTAGAAAGACATTATCATAGTACCTTGTTCTGGTTGCACTTACTTAGATCTACAGATCCAATATCCACGTACATTTTAGAAAACAGAGATCCCAGGGTAAAGCCAATGATTGGACCAATCATTGCGATTGCATTCAATATACCTGAAAATATTATAAAGCAATTTTACTAGATGCCAAGAATGCATGGCTCTTATTCACCATGTTTTTAAAAGAAACATGATACAATTCATACACCCAAATATATGTTCTAATAGGTGAAATAATAAGTTTAGTAACTCTACTATTTCAAAAGTAGACAAAGGGAAAGTGATCATGCAATTTAATATTTTGTGTACGTTACCTAAATACAAAGAAGAATGTCCTTCTTTAGCAAAATCATCCATGTAAGAAAGTCCCAGTGGTACTATGGGAGTCTCCCCTATTCCCCGAAGCATATTGCCCATGAACACATACATCCACATGTATGACCCAGATTCCTTCACACAACCTGTGTAGATAAGAGAGTGTTTCATTGTAAACATTAATTTTAGCATTTCTATTACAAATTCAACTACTTAACTCTTACTCTACTCTTTTTTAAAAATTTACAAGTACAAGTAATTTATATTCACTTCGCAAATTTTAAAAATATGGTCTATTAGTTCATTCTTATGCTGCTAATAAATACATACCTGAGACTGGGTAATTTATAAAGGGAAAAGGTTTAACGGACTCACAGTTCCTCATGGCTGGGGGGCCTCACAATCATGGTGGAAGGTGAAGGAAGAGCAAAGACATGTCTCATATGGTGACAGGCAAGAGAACGTGTGCAGGGTAACTCTCATTTATAAAATCATCAGATCTTGTGAGACTTATTCATTATCATGAGAACAGTATGGGGGAAACCGCCCCCATGATTCAATTATCTCCACTTGGCCCCACTCTTGGCATGTGGAGATTATTACAATCAAGGTGATATTTGAGTGGGGACACAGTCAAGCCATATCATATACAAAAGCATAAACAAGTAAAAATTATCTGTAATCACACTGCACACAGAAGATCACCTCAAGTGTTTTTATATATCTTCCAGACTTGCACAAAATATGTGCATTATACTCATTATGTCCATTATATATTTAAAAATCCAATTCATATTATGAAATGGTATACACAGTTAACCATTAACCATGTTATACACAATATAACCATTGCTATATTATAACAATTGTTCCATGTTGTTAAGATTTTTTTAACATCAAAACTTTAATGACTGGACAGTAATGTGTTGAATAAGTTTCAAAATGTGTTTATTCAATATCTTATTTTTCATTTTCTTTTTTATTGTTTTATTCTGTTAGGTTCATCATGACTATAACTGTAAATAAGTCCTTTTGCAGTTTCCTGGTTATTTCCTCAAGATTAATCAATAATAGCAGAATTTCAGACTAAGTAGGTAAGTATATTTTTGTTCTTAATATATGTTGATAATGAATCTCCAGAAAGATTTACAAATGTATACACTTTCAGCAATATATACAATGTGAAATCCTTTTTTGCCTCCACCTCGTTTCTATATATTTTTAGTCTTTTTCTATTTAATAGGTTTAAAAAAATCCTTAGCGGTACAATTTGCAATTATAATTTATAATTTTGGTTACAATAGGCAAAAAATCTTTAAATGATACAATAGTTTGCCTTTTGCATTGAAAGCAAAGTTATATGATTTACATATTAATACTATTTCCTCCTGTTTTACTTTAATGCATATATTCTTTGTCAATTTTCTACTGAAAATATTCTCTTTTCTGATCTACTTCTAAACGCTTTTACATATAATACAGTCATCCCTTGGTATATTAAGGAATTTGTTACAGGGCTGCCTGTGTGTTCTCAAATTCATGCACACTTAAGTTCTGCAGTTGGCCCTGTGCAATCCAAATATAGAAAATGTCAGATATTCTTATTGGCAGGTTTATCACCCAGTTTGGATGGACAACATTTGCATAGAAGTAAAACCACATAGTTTAAACCTGTGTTGTTAAAGAGTCAACTGTGTACATTAACACTATAATTATGTCTGTAAGAGTCAAATGTTTTTCCTATTCATTCGTAATTAAATTTTGCTAGTGAATATCACAACAATTTTTAGAGATGTAATTAAATTTATACATGTTGGAAGACTTTTTACTGTCAATGTTAATTCTTACCTTTTCCCACTATTTCAGGTGATGTTCTATTGAGTGATACAATTTGATTAATTAAACAGGTGGATAAGGTCGATGTTGAATTTTCTGATGAATCAATATTAATTTCTTTAGAATACCTGTAACTGTAAGGACATCACTGAATTAAACATTTTGCTTATCTACTGAATATTTTCACTTTTCCTAGAAATACAGAGAAATATTCCCCTTTATTTGCACCATTATCTTCCCCAAATTACCAGAATCCTTTCTGTCAATTTCCCAGCATGTGTTTTAAGAGATGTGATGGGTAAAAGTGAAACGGAAGCGTCCAGCAAGAAAGATAATTCGGTACACCCCAGGCTAGGTGGGTTATCACCTTCCTATTATCCTAGGAGTGGTTATATTTTGGTCAATATATGAAATACCCTGGTTTCACCTTTTTAAAAAGTAATTATTAATTGCATGTAACCATTCATCCTTTTGAATTATCTTCAAAGATGATCAGTCTGTCAGATTTTCTTTCATGGACACATATTCACACACACGCTCTAATGTATGACTCTTCAAAATGTAGTAAAAATAAAATCTAGTCCATTTCAACTAGATGGGAGAAAACTTGATAGGAATAACAGAGATGTTAATATCTATAAATAATTAGGTACCATGTGAGCTCTAAAGGCAGCCTACTGTATTCCAGGCATTATGCTCAGCTTCAAAGAACTAGAAATAAAATGCACAGTTTTTGTACTTAAGGAATTTCACACTAATATAAACATATATGATAAAATGTATAAGTTTAATATACAAGGTCCTGAGTTGTCACAGAGACAAAGGATATGATCAGCTTTGCTTGGAGGTTGTAGGAAGAGATCAGAGAAGACACCAAAATAAGAATGACAGGTAAAACGACTCTTGAAGATGAATAGAAGGGTAGACAAAGAAACAAAGGTATTCAAGGCTGTAGAAATAACAGGTGCAAAGGTGTCACACATTATGTCATATTTAGAGAAATGCTGATCTAGACTGTGGTCCTTAATTTTAGGGTGGCATGAAAGATGAAGCTGTGACAGTTGCCTTTGAGGTTTATTTTCCATACAAATCATGACAAATAATAAATAAAGATTAAAAAGGGAATTAGGGGACTCTTACGGTATGGTGCCAAAGGTAGAGGAAAAAAAAATGGACATGATGAAGAAGACACAAAGACAGAAAATGAATCAAGAGAGTGCAGTATGATGAAAACAAGCTAGAGCAGTACCACTAAGAAGAAACTTCTTATAAGGGCCAAATATGGCAGGAAGATGGAATTAATATGGTGAGCAAATGACATCACCGCTGGATTTGGCAATGAGAAAGTAATTGGGGTCTCCAACAGACACTGCTCCTTGTCTCTCAATATCCTTTCTTCTTTCCTTCCACAGTAATCATAGTTGGGATTTTTAACTGGGAACATGGTATCTTGGAATAACGTCTATTTTTTTTTTTTGCATTTATATAGTTATGTGTGAAATGTAGCCCATATATAGTAAATGTAAAGTCAGTGGAGATATTTTGCTCCTGAAAATGCTTCTTAAGCCTCAGCCTGTGTGAACTGTTTGTTTCTTCTTCTTCTTCTTCTCTTCTTCTGTCTTGTTGCCTGGAAATACTTTGCCATAATTTGGATCATGAGGCCAAGGCCATGCAAGGCATAGCACTACGATGGAAAGAGGTAGAATCGTATCATTCTTGAACTGGCTACATTAACTTTAATGTGAAAAATAAGTTTCTCCCTCATGTGCCATTTTAACTTTTCTCTGAGGAGCATCTGACTGTAATTATAACTACACAGTGACCTTAGGAATAACAGCTTCAGCGAAATGATGGGAACACCTATACCCCAGTGGGTAGAGGTATAAGTGTTGAAGTGTTATCAAAAATAATCAAAATCTTATAGGCAAAGACATACAGTATATATGTTATACTAAAAACTCATAAAATGCCTATGTATTTCATTTGAAACTCTACAGTTTAGTCTTTTTGTTACTTCAAAGTCTATGAAAGCTATGATAAATAAAGTGATTATGTAGACAAATAGACACTATTTCTATACACACTTAGTGGGTATACTTCTCAAAAGGCAACTGCCTATTTAAAGGGATAATAATAAAATTCTACTCCTAATTTACAAGGTACTGATAGTTACTGGCACAGAGGCTTTCTTTTTCTTTTTTTTTTTTTTTAAACACTTACTATCCCATGAAGAAATGTGGCAAAGCAGTCAAAACACCTCCAATTCCCATAATGAAACAACCAATTCCAATTAACTTTGGTCTGTGTAGTTTGGATCCAAAGTAACTCACAAATACAATCACAAGCAAATTTCCTAGAAAGAGAACAAAAGTATGTTGATACAATTTAGTTCAATTTTGCGTCTAGAATTGAAAACCCCAGAATGGATGCAAATAGAATCCAGACATAGTGCCTTCCCTCAAAGATGATGTAATTTAATTGAGAAGGTGAATTCACCTACATTAGACCACTCACTGAAAAGTTGTTTTAAGTAGAAAAAAAAAAGCACTTGAATTACTTGGCAATATTAGTGAAGCAAAATTTTACTGAAAAATTTGGAGTTGACTGGATTATATTGCAATGAAGAAAAATGGAGATGAATCTTCCTGATCTGAGGGTAAGGTGCTCCTTCATGCATTTCTTTTTTTATTCTTAATATTAGTTAAATTTCTATCATGTACCTGACATGAAGCTCACAGCCAGAAATAAGAAAGTTACTTGAAAAAGAATAAACCATGGCATCTGTCTTCAAGAAGTTTCATACTAATGACAAAAACAGAGGGACAGAGCTGGTATTAAACCACAGAAAGGGGGAATTTAATCAAGAGCTTCCAGAGGCTGGGCGTGGTGGCTCACGCCTGTAATCCCAGCACTTTGGGAGGCTGAGGCAGGTGGATCACGAGGTCAGGAAATCGAGACCATCCTGGTTAACATGGTGAAATCCTGTCTCTACTAAAAATAGAAAAAATTAGCCGGGGGTGGTGGCGGGCGCCTATAGTCCCAGCTACTCGGGAGGCTGAGGCAGGAGAATGGCGTGAACGCGGGAGGCAGAGTTTGCAGTGAGCCGAGATCGTGCCACTGCACTCTAGCCTGGGCGACAGAGCGAGACTCTGACTAAAAAAAAAAAAAAAAAAAAAAAAAAAAAAAGGAGCTTCCAGAAAGGTTCCTGGAGGAGAAACCACTTGAGATTTAACGTCGTGCATAAGTCATTTATATTAAATAATATACATAGAGCATATCAAATGGAAAGAGTCATGACCACTTCTAATCCTTCTGGAGCCTCATGCATAACAATGAACAAATAGCAGTTAAGGATTACTGAGCATTTATGAAAAAAATAGCATAAAAATAGTTTGGAAGAAAAGCACTAAAATGAATGAGTAAATTTTTTACTTTATAAAAAATGTAGTGTCTTTAGGAGTACAAGGGCACATTGCATCCATAAAATCAGAACTGGCAGCCTAAAAATAGTAAGTGCTGTTGTAAATGTAAAATATAGATATATATACAAATTAGAACTTGATATGGTAAGATGACTGATGGCATCAGCAAAGATTAATGAAACATAAAGAAAAACAACAGAAATTTAGGAGAAAAAAATTTAAAGAGAAAAATTCCCAGAAAATTTAATATTCATCTCATAAATGCTCTAGAAGAAAATAACTAAATAGGGAAAGACGCAAATATGAACCAGAAAATGTTTTCCCTGAGCTATTATTGGAGAAATCCAAGTTAAAATGAAGACAACAAAATATCTTCAATATTTCAAAGGAAAGATTTTGGTGTGCTCAGTGAAACAATAGAAGTCTAATGTAGGTTGCTCCGAAAAGATTCCTTTCTCCTTAAGAATAACAGTCCTCTCCCAAACTTTCTTCATCTTGAGAGAGGGGAGGTAAAGTAGGACATGGTGTTAGTTTGCAAAAATTGAATTTGTGTAGAATCAGGGTTTCTGAACATCCTCACTATCAACATTTTTGGCTACATCATGCTTTGCACATTATAGAATATTTAGCAGTACCCCTGACCTCTACTTTAGATACCAGTAGTACTTCCCTTGCCCCCCAGTCCCTGTCCAGTTATGACAACCAAAAATGTTTTTGGTCATTGCCAAATTGCCTGTGAGAGATAAATTTACCCCAGTTGATAACCAGTGGTGTAAAGCATATTTTTTTTTTTAACTTTGCAAGTTTGGTTATTAAAATAGAAAAAAATAAATGTTACCAATTTCAAAGCTTCCATCAATAAAACCAACAAGAGAGGAGGATATCTCAAATCTCCTTTCTATATGAATGATGGAACTTTTCATAACAACTGCACCTAGAGCCTTAGCAATAAAGCTGAGTGCCAGAGCTGCCAAGAACATCTGAAATCAGAAGGAAAGGGGAAAAATGGTTAATCAAAGGACTATATAATGTCAACAGGCACATGGAATTATAATAGCTTTTCTTCTTTACTTAAAAACATTACTTGTATCTTAAAAACCATACTTAGTTTTCCCTCTTACCAGGTACTACTAATCAGGTACTAACATTTAAATGTTATTATCACTACACTGATAAAGCATCATTTCTAATTTGGTTATAATATCAAAATATTACAGCATTGCAGTTAAGATTGTTATTTTAAAATTAATCTCGAAGGAAAAAAAGGGGGCGGAGCAAGATGGCCGAATAGGAGCAGCTCCAGTCTTCAACTCCCAGCGCCAGCGACACAGAAGACCGGTGATTTCGGCATTTTCAACTGAGGTACTGGGTTCATCTCACTGGGGAGTGCCGGACGATCGGTACTGGTCAGCTGCTGCAGCCCGACCAGCAAGAGCTGAAGCAGGGCGAGGCATTGCCTCACCTGAGAAGCGCAAGGGGGAAGGGAATCCCTTTTCCTAGCCAGGGGAACTGAGACACACAACACCTGGAGAATCGGGTAACTCCCACCCCAATACTGCGCTTTGAGCAAACAGGCACACCAGGAGATCATATCCCACACCTGGCCGGGAGGGTCCCACACCCACGGAGCCTCCCTCATTGCTATCACAGCAGTCTGTGATCTACCGGCAAGGCAGCAGCGAGGCTGGGGGAGGGGCGCCCGCCATTGCTGAGGCTTAAGTAGGTAAACAAAGCTGCTGGGAAGCTCGAACTGGGTGGAGCTCACAGCAGCTCAAGGAAACCTGCCTGTCTCTGTAGACTCCACCTCTGGGGGCAGGGCACAGAAAACAATAACAAAGCAGCAGACACCTCTGCAGACGCAAACGACTCTGTCTGACAGCTTTGAAGAGAGCAGTGGATCTCCCAACACGGAGGTTGAGATCTGAGAAGGGACAGACTCCCTGCTCAAGCGGGTCCCTGACCCCTGAGTAGCCTAACTGGGAGACATCCCCCACTAGGGGCAGTCTGACACCCCACACCTCACAGGGTGGAGTACACCCCTGAGAGGAAGCTTCCAAAGCAAGAATCAGACAGGTACACTTGCTGTTCAGAAATATTCTATCTTCTGCAGCCTCTGCTGCTGATACCCAGGCAAACAGGGTCTGGAGTGGACCTCAAGCAATCTCCAACAGACCTACAGCTGAGGGTCCTGACTGTTAGAAGGAAAACTATCAAACAGGAAGGACACCTACACCAAAACCCCATCAGTACATCACCATCATCAAAGACCAGAGGCAGATAAAACCACAAAGATGGGGAAAAAGCAGGGCAGAAAAGCTGGAAATTCAAAAAATAAGAGCGCATCTCCCCCGGCAAAGGAGCGCAGCTCATCGCCAGCAACGGATCAAAGCTGGACGGAGAATGACTTTGACGAGATGAGAGAAGAAGGCTTCAGTCCATCAAACTTCTCAGAGCTAAAGGAGGAATTACGTACCCAGCGCAAAGAAACTAAAAATCTTGAAAAAAAAGTGGAAGAATTGACGGCTAGACTAATTAATGCAGAGAAGGTCATAAACGAAATGAAAGAGATGAAAACCATGACACGAGAAATACGTGACAAATGCACAAGCTTCAGTAACCGACTCGATCAACTGGAAAAAAGAGTATCAGCAATTGAGGATCAAATGAATGAAATGAAGCGAGAAGAGAAACCAAAAGAAAAAAGAAGAAAAAGAAATGAACAAAGCCTGCAAGAAGTATGGGATTATGTAAAAAGACCAAATCTACGTCTGATTGGGGTGCCTGAAAGTGAGGGGGAAAATGGAACCAAGTTGGAAAACACTCTTCAGGATATCATCCAGGAGAACTTCCCCAACCTAGTAGGGCAAGCCAACATTCAAATCCAGGAAATACAGAGAACGCCACAAAGATACTCCTCGAGAAGAGCAACTCCAAGACACATAATTGCCAGATTCACCAAAGTTGAAATGAAGGAAAAAATCTTAAGGGCAGCCAGAGAGAAAGGTCGGGTTACCCACAAAGGGAAGCCCATCAGACTCACAGCAGATCTCTCGGCAGAAACTCTCCAAGCCAGAAGAGAGTGGGGGCCAATATTCAACATTCTTAAAGAAAAGAATTTTAAACCCAGAATTTCATATCCAGCCAAACTAAGTTTCATAAGTGAAGGAGAAATAAAATCCTTTACAGATAAGCAAATGCTTAGAGATTTTGTCACCACTAGGCCTGCCTTACAAGAGACCCTGAAGGAAGCACTCAACATGGAAAGGAACAACCGGTACCAGCCATCTCAAAAACATGCCAAAATGTAAAGACCATCGAGGCTAGGAAGAAACTGCATCAACTAATGAGCAAAATAACCAGTTAATATCATAATGGCAGGATCAAGTTCACACATAACAATCTTAACCTTAAATGTAAATGGACTAAATGCTCCAATTAAGAGACACAGACTGGCAAACTGGATAAAGAGTCAAGACCCATCAGTCTGCTGTATTCAGGAGACCCATCTCACACGCAGAGACATACATAGGCTCAAAATAAAGGGATGGAGGAAGATTTACCAAGCAAATGGAGAACAAAAAAAAGCGGGGGTTGCAATACTAGTCTCTGATAAAACAGACTTTAAACCATCAAAGATCAAAAGAGACAAAGAAGGCCATTACATAATGGTAAAGGGATCAATTCAACAGGAAGAGCTAACTATCCTAAATATATATGCACCCAATACAGGAGCACCCAGATTCATAAAGCAAGTCCTTAGAGACTTACAAAGAGACTTAGACTCCCATACAATAATAATGGGAGACTTCAACACTCCATTGTCAACATTAGACAGATCAACGAGACAGAAAGTTAACAAGGATATCCAGGAATTGAACTCATCTCTGCAGCAAGCAGACCTAATAGACATCTATAGAACTCTCCACCCCAAATCAACAGAATATACATTCTTCTCAGCACCACATCGTACTTACTCCAAAATTGACCATATAATTGGAAGTAAAGCACTCCTCAGCAAATGTACAAGAACAGAAATTATAACAAACTGTCTCTCAGACCACAGTGCAATCAAACTAGAACTCAGGACTAAGAAACTCAATCAAAACCGCTCAACTACATGGAAACTGAACAACCTGCTCCTGAATGACTACTGGGTACATAACGAAATGAAGGCAGAAATAAAGATGTTCTTTGAAACCAATGAGAACAAAGATACAACATACCAGAATCTCTGGGACACATTTAAAGCAGTGTGTAGAGGGAAATTTATAGCACTAAATGCCCACAAGAGAAAGCAGGAAAGATCTAAAATTGACACTCTAACATCGCAATTAAAAGAACTAGAGAAGCAAGAGCAAACACATTCGAAAGCTAGCAGAAGGCAAGAAATAACTAAGATCAGAGCAGAACTGAAGGAGATAGAGACACAAAAAACCCTCCAAAAAATCAATGAATCCAGGAGTTGGTTTTTTGAAAAGATCAACAAAATTGACAGACCACTAGCAAGACTAATAAAGAAGAAAAGAGAGAAGAATCAAATCGACGCAATTAAAAATGAAAAAGGGGATATCACCACCGACCCCACAGAAATACAAACTACCATCAGAGAATACTATAAACACCTCTACGCAAATAAACTGGAAAATCTAGAAGAAATGGATAATTTCCTGGACACTTACACTCTTCCAAGACTAAACCAGGAAGAAGTTGAATCCCTGAATAGACCAATAGCAGGCTCTGAAATTGAGGCAACAATTAATAGCCTACCAACCAAAAAAAGTCCAGGACCAGATGGATTCACAGCTGAATTCTACCAGAGGTACAAGGAGGAGTTGGTACCATTCCTTCTGAAACTATTCCAATCAATAGAAAAAGAGGGAATCCTCCCTAACTCATTTTATGAGGCCAACATCATCCTGATACCAAAGCCTGGCAGAGATACAACAAAAAAAGAGAATTTTAGACCAATATCCCTGATGAACATCGATGCAAAAATCCTCAATAAAATACTGGCAAACCGGATTCAGCAACACATCAAAAAGCTTATCCACCATGATCAAGTGGGCTTCATCCCTGGGATGCAAGGCTGGTTCAACATTCGCAAATCAATAAACATAATCCAGCATATAAACAGAACCAAAGACAAGAACCACATGATTATTTCAATAGATGCAGAAAAGGCTTTTGACAAAATTCAACAGCCCTTCATGCTAAAAACGCTCAATAAATTTGGTATTGATGGAACGTACCTCAAAATAATAAGAGCTATTTATGACAAACCCACAGCCAATATCATACTGAATGGGCAAAAACTGGAAAAATTCCCTTTGAAAACTGGCACAAGACAGGGATGCCCTCTCTCACCACTCCTATTCAACATAGTGTTGGAAGTTCTGGCTAGGGCAATCAGGCAAGAGAAAGAAATCAAGGGTATTCAGTTAGGAAAAGAAGAAGTCAAATTGTCCCTCTTTGCAGATGACATGATTGTATATTTAGAAAACCCCATTGTCTCAGCCCAAAATCTCCTTAAGCTGATAAGCAACTTCAGCAAAGTCTCAGGATACAAAATTAATGTGCAAAAATCACAAGCATTCTTATACACCAGTAACAGACAAACAGAGAGCCAAATCATGAATGAACTTCCATTCACAATTGCTTCAAAGAGAATCAAATACCTAGGAATCCAACTTACAAGGGATGTAAAGGACCTCTTCAAGGAGAACTACAAACCACTGCTCAGTGAAATAAAAGAGGACACAAACAAATGGAAGAACATACCATGCTCATGGATAGGAAGAATCAATATCGTGAAAATGGCCATACTGCCCAAGGTAATTTATAGATTCAATGCCATCCCCATCAAGCTACCAATGAGTTTCTTCACAGAATTGGAAAAAACTGCTTTAAAGTTCATATGGAACCAAAAAAGAGCCCGCATCTCCAAGACAATCCTAAGTCAAAAGAACAAAGCTGGAGGCATCACGCTACCTGACTTCAAACTATACTACAAGGCTACAGTAACCAAAACAGCATGGTACTGGTACCAAAACAGAGATATAGACCAATGGAACAGAACAGAGTCCTCAGAAATAATACCACACATCTACAGCCATCTGATCTTTGACAAACCTGAGAGAAACAAGAAATGGGGAAAGGATTCCCTATTTAATAAATGGTGCTGGGAAAATTGGCTAGCCATAAGTAGAAAGCTGAAACTGGATCCTTTCCTTACTCCTTATACGAAAATTAATTCAAGATGGATTAGAGACTTAAATGTTAGACCTAATACCATAAAAATCCTAGAGGAAAACCTAGGTAGTACCATTCAGGACATAGGCATGGGCAAAGACTTCATGTCTAAAACACCAAAAGCAACGGCAGCAAAAGCCAAAATTGACAAATGGGATCTTATTAAACTAAAGAGCTTCTGCACAGCAAAAGAAACTACCATCAGAGTGAACAGGCAACCTACAGATTGGGAGAAAATTTTTGCAATCTACTCATCTGACAAAGGGCTAATATCCAGAACCTACAAAGAACTCCAACAAATTTACAAGAAAAAAACAAACAACCCCATCAAAAAGTGGGCAAAGGATATGAATAGACATTTCTCAAAAGAAGACATTCATACAGCCAACAAACACATGAAAAAATGCTCATCATCACTGGCCATCAGAGAAATGCAAATCAAAACCACAATGAGATACCATCTCACACCAGTTAGAATGGCGATCATTCAAAAGTCAGGAAACAACAGGTGCTGGAGAGGATGTGGAGAAATAGGAACACTTTTACACTGTTGGTGGGATTGTAAACTAGTTCAACCATTATGGAAAACAGTATGGCGATTCCTCAAGGATCTAGAACTAGATGTACCATATGACCCAGCCATCCCATTACTGGGTATATACCCAAAGGATTATAAATTATGCTGCTATAAAGACACATGCACACGTATGTTTATTGCAGCACTATTCACAATAGCAAAGACTTGGAATCAACCCAAATGTCCATCAGTGACAGATTGGATTAAGAAAATGTGGCATATATACACCATGGAATACTATGCAGCCATAAAAAAGGATGAGTTTGTGTCCTTTGTAGGGACATGGATGCAGCTGGAATCCATCATTCTTAGCAAACTATCACAAGAACAGAAAACCAAACACCGCATGTTCTCACTCATAGGTGGGAACTGAACAATGAGATCACTTGGACTCGGGAAGGGGAACATCACACACCGGGGCCTATCATGGGGAGGGGGGCGGGGGGAGGGATTGCATTGGGAGTTATACCTGATGTAAATGACGAGTTGATGGGTGCAGCACACCAACAAGGCACAAGTATACATATGTAACAAACCTGCACGTTATGCACATGTACCCTACAACTTACAGTATAATAATAATAAATAAATTTAAAAAAAAAAAAAAAAAAATTAATCTCATTAACTGATTTATAGAAAGCTACTTCACGTTCTCAGATGGCCATGATGATGAGCTATTCTTTATTTCCACGTGAATAGCATTGGCTAACTGGGAGGGGAGTGGCAGTACATTCTCAAAGGTAGCATTTCCAGGAAGCCAGCTGAAAAATAGAACTTTTCAGAGGCAAAGAAAAATTCTATCACCAACACAACTGACTGGCATCCAGCATAAGATGCAGTGGTTATAGATGTTTTATTTGTCAATTTCATGTTAATAAAATGTATCGATTAATCAGTTCTCTTACAGCTCACATTTATATCCATAAACAAATTTCTTTGGGCTCTCTACTATTAACATTTACCTTGTTATATATTAGATGTTTATATCCCCTGCCTCAAATTTATATGTTGAAACTCTAATTTCCAATGTGTTGATATTTGGTGATAGGGTCTTTTTGAGGAAATTAGGTCATGAGAATGGAGCCCTCTTGATAAGATTAGTGCCCTTATAAGACAATAAATTAGAGATTCTATTTCTCTCTCTCTCCTCCCCGCTAAGTGATGATACAACAAGGATATGGCCTTCTGGAAACCAGGAATAGGGCCCTTTATCAGAACTCAATTATGCCAGAATGCTGATATCAGAATTCTCAGCCTTTGGAAATGTGAGAGATAAATATCTGTTGTTTAAGACACCAAGTCTGTGCTATTCTGTCAGTCTGAACTGACTAAATGACCCCTTCTAATTACCTCCTATATTTCCCAATGGTTTCCACCACCATGCCTAGCTTCAGTTATTGCAAGAGCCCCCTAAGCCATGTGTCTACTTCTGTGCACATCTACCTAACAGTCTCTTCTCAACAAAGTAGCTAAAGAAGTCCTTTATAAATCAGAAATAGACCATGCTGCCCCTTTGTCTTCCCATATGGCTTATAGTAATATCGAGTTTTTTCCGATAACCTATGAGACCATAAACAACCTGTCCTCTTTTTTACACCCACTTCCCTACAAATATTCCTCTTTATCCTTCTAATCTTATACTTTGTTACTCTTGTCCTTGGTCATTTCTCTCCAGCTACATTAGACCTACTTGTTGTATACTGAGCATTCCAAATTCATTATATTTCTCCAGGATTTTTGTTCTTTTCACTTGACATGAAAGGCTCTTCCCCATAGTCGTATTTCTGTCATTCATTCCTTCACACCCTTAAGAGTTTTGCTCAATGGAACTTTCACAGTGAGGTTTTCCTCAACCACTCTCTTTAAAATTGCACCCCTTTCTGCTCACAATACATTTATTCCTTTATGTGTTTATTTTATATTGCCACAGCAGAGTACTAGCCCCATCAAGTCATAGGTTTTTGTCTGTTTTGTTCATTGCTCCATCCCCAGTGATTAGGACAGTGCCTGTCACAAAGATGCTTAAGAAATAATGAGTGAACATTTATATAACCAAAACCTACTGTGTGTCTTGCCCTAGGCCATGTTTGGGGGATAGAGATAAAAGGCCCCCCGCAAAAAACTCTTTGATAGCTGACGAAATGTGGGTGTGTTCCTTTCTGCATAAGAAACTGTCAAATGATACATGGTATTAATGAAGATAAAAGGAATTGAAAAAATTTATTAAATGATACAACTTATAGAGATATAACTAAAAGTTTTAAAATAAAATATAAAAAGTTATCTACGAAACAGCATAATAAAAGGTAGAATAGTATCAATGCTAGTTGTACTAAGTTGATGATAGGAAGAACAAGACAGGAGAAAGGGGCAATGGAGTTAGGCAAAAATTATAGAGATTTTCTTCAAAGATAGTCAATTCTAACATCTTGTAAAAATGTATACAGTCTTTGTGCCATAGAATAGTGATGAAAATTGTTCAGGTCCTAATCATTAAAAAATCATTTTATTAAAAAGGACTAAAAAATGTGTAAGATAGTGACATCAGCAAGACAGCAGAACAGCCCTGGAACCTCAACAGCAAGGCACAATTTTAACACTATATGTACTAAATGCCTCTGTAGGAATTTCAGACACCAATTACAAGGTTTCTGTACCTCCAGACTATCGTGAAAACAACCTGGCAAGAAAAATCATGATTGTTTCCAGTCTCTCTCACTAGAGTCTTTCTCACTCCACACTGTGCAATGCAGTTGGAAGGAAACATTTAATCCCCTATGTTCAATATTTTGATTTTTAAGGAGGTTGCCCAAGGACTGGCTTCTGACTTGCCTGTATTCAAGTACCAATAAAAAATGGGGTCTTTCAAAGCAAAGGCAACCAAAGGTGCACCAAAATTGAAGTTCCAGACATAGACACTAGGTGGAGCACCAGTACAACAATTTAATGCAGCCCCAGAAAGGCCACTCTCAAGCAACAGGGGAGGGTCTTTTACAGAAATCAGCAAACCTTTTCTAACAGATTACACACACAAGCCTAAAGGAGAAAGAAAAGAATGTATACTAGAAAAATAGCATGAGTAGGCCACGGAATCTCTATCCAGAATTAGTGAGGAGAGTTCTCCTTGTAGAAAATCATCTCACAAAATCTGGGAGAGTTGGCTGATTTTTGAAATGTTAAAATCTCAACAACAAAAGAATACAAAGTATAAAAAGAAAGAAAGGATTCTCACACATTAAAAGGAAAAAAATTACATCTCCAGAAACTGACCGAAAACAAATGAAGATACAGGAATTGCCAGACATGGGACTTGAAATTAGTCAAGTATGTGCAATGAATTAAAAGAGAACACGAACAGACAACTAAATGAAATGAAGAATATAACAAATAAACAAAATAGGAATATTAACAGAGTAGAAACTATGAAGAACCAAATCGAAATTCTGGAGTTGAAGTATAAAATAACTGAATTGAAAAATTCATTAGAAAGGCTCAAAAGGTAACTTGGCTAAGCAGAAGAAAAAATCAGCAAAATCAGAGACAGAACTTGTAAAATTAGAGTCACAGGCGCAAAAAGAAAAGAAGAACAATGAAGAGCCTAAAGAAATTATGGGACACCATCCAGCAGAGCAACATATGCATTATGGGAATACCAGAAGAGAAGTAAATGAGAAAGGTCTGAAAACTTATAAATTATGGCCCCCAATTTTTTAAATCTTAGGAGATAAAGGAACCCAAACATTTAAGAAGCTCAAATAATTCCAAATAAGATAAATCTAAAAAACTCTATACCAAGACACAGTACAATCAAACTGTCAAAAATTACACACAAACAGAGAATCTTAAAAGCAGCAGCAAAAAAAAAAAAAAAAAACCATTTAGTACAAGGAAGCTGACAGCTCTTCAAGTGGTGTTTGGAAAACTGGATACCCACATGCAAAGAAATGAAGTTGGGCCCTTACCCTATAGTATATGCAAAAATTAACTCAAAATGAACTCAATACCTAAATGTAAGACCCTAAACTTACAGAAAAAAAATAGAAGAAAAGCTTCAGGACATTGAATTTGGCAAATTTTTAAATATGATACAAAAAGCACAGGCAACAAAATTAAAAATACGCAAATCAGACTATATCAAACTTAAATCTTCTGCACATAAAGGAAAACAACAGGGTGAAAAGATAACCTATGGAATGGCACAGAATAAATGCAAATAATATAAGTAGTGAGGAGTTAATATCTAGAATATATGGGCTTTTCCAGGAAAACAACGACAAAGAACAACCCAATTTAAAAATGGGCCAAGGACTTACACAGACATTTCTGCAAAGAAGATATACAAAGATCCAATAAGCACATTAAAAGATGCTCAACTTTCTAATTATCAGGGAAATGCAAATCAAAATCACAATGAGATATAACCCCACAGCCATCAGAAAAGTCACTATTTCAGGAATAGAGAATAACGAGTGTTGATGAGAATATAGAAGAGTTAGGAACTTCATGTTTGTTGATGGAAATATAAAATGGTTCAGCCCTCATGAAAAAGAGTTTAGAGGTTCCACAAATACCAAAAAATAGAATCACCATATGAGCCATTTAATTCTTCTTCTGGGTATATATTCAAAATAATTCAAAACAGGATCTAGCAGAGATATTTGCACATGCATATTCATTGCAGTATTATTAACAACAGCCAAGAGGTAGAAGCAACCCAAATGTCTATTGATGAATGAATAAAGCAAATGTGGTATACATACACAATGGAATATTATGCAGACTTAAAAAATAAGTAAATTACATCACATGCTACAATATGGATGAAACTCAAGGACATTACACTAAGCTAAATAAGTCAGTCACAAAAAGAGAGATACTGTATTATTCTACTCATATGAAATATTTACAGTAGGCCAGGCGTACTGGCTCACACCCTTAATCCCAGCACTTTTGGAGGCCAAGGTGGGCGGATCATGAGGTCAGGAGTTTGAGACCAGCTTAGCCAACATAGTGAAACCCTATCTCTACTAAAAATACAAAAAAATTCGGGAGGCTGAGGCAGGAGAATGGCGTAAACCCAGGAGGCGGAGCTTGCAGTGAGCTGAGATCCGGCCACTGCACTCCAGCCTGGGTGACAGAGCGAGACTCCGTCTCAAAAAAAAAAAAAAAAAAAAAATTTACCTGGGCATGGTGGCAGTCGCCTGTAATCCCAGTTACCTGGGGGGCTGAGGCAGGAGAATCGCTTGAACCCAGGAGGCAGAGGTTGCAGTGAGAAGGGATCGCCCCACTGCTGCACTCCAGCCTGGGTAACAGTGCAAGACTCCATCTCAAAAAGGGTGACAGTGCAAGACTCTATCTCAAAAAAAAAAAAAAAAAAAAAGAAAGAAATATTTAAAGTAGTCGAAAAAATAGAAACAGAAAGTGGAAAGGTATTTACTAAGAACTGTGGAGAAGATAGTTTAGTGGATACAAAGTTTCGTCATTGGAAAACGAAAAAGTTCAAGAGATCTATTCATCAATGTGAGCGTACTTTACACTTTTTAATTGTACACTTAAAAAGTGGTTGAAAAGGTACATTTAATGTTATGGGTTTTTTACCAGCATGACAAAACAATGCATTATTTTATAGGGAGAAAAAGTAATGTGAGTGGTCTCCTGCTGAGAGAATTAACCTCTCCTACTGGATATGTTTAAAGTGCCAGAGTGGCTGCAGATACTAATAGGAGTTCTACGACATTTTCATTTGCTTTACAATAGCTCTTTACCATACTGTTATCTACTAATTTATGAAGTTCTGTACTGATAGAGAACTTCTTGATAAACATCCCCTCCTCCATTCCTCTCTCACCCTCTACTAATTTAGGTTCTTTTATAATGAGCTATATTTTCATTGTCACATTTTATTAGATTTTATTAATTTGTAATTAAAATGTCATATCCTTGTATGTAAACTGTCAAGATTTGTTATGATAAAATATTTATTAAGAGGATTATTATAAAAAACTATAAAGATGATCTCCACCACATTTTTTGGTTGTTTTTTGGTGGCATTAAAACATTTTTAGAAATAACTTTTGTTATAAAGCATTTTAAAAATAAAATTTGTCATGTAGTTGGAATCATATAGTAGGTAACATTTTAATACTGACTTCTTTTACTTATAAATATGCTTTTAATGTTTTATGTCTTTTCATTGGTTATGTCTCATATCTTGTTAATCACCAAAAATACTCTTATTCTATTGCATGAATGTACTGTAATCGCTTTACCCATTCACATATTGAAGGACACCTTGGTTGCTTCTAACTTATGGCAGTTATCAATAAGGCTGCTATAAATACCTGTTTGCAGGCTGTTGTGTAGACATGCTTCCCACTTGGTATTTATTTCAGTAAATACCAAGGACTACAAACGCTTGATTGTATGGTAAGCGTATCTTTAAATTTGTAAGAAACCTTTAGAATATTTTCCAAAGTGGCTGTACTATTTTGCATTCTCACTGGCAATAAATAAGAGTTCCCTTTGCTCCACATTCTTGCCAGTATTTGGCATTTTTTGTGTTTGGAATTTTAGTCCTTTAAACAAGTATATAGTGATATAGCTCATTGTTTAATTTACAATTCCCTAATGATGTGATGTGGAACATTTTTCCACATGCTCATTTGTCATCTCTGTATCTTCTTCAGTGAGGCATCTGTTCAGATTTCATCCTCATTTTATCATTGGGTTACTTTTCTAATTATTGAGTTTTAGGTGTTCTTTGCATACTTTTGAATATCAGTTCTTTATTGGATATATCATTCCAATGTCTTCTGGTCTCTGATGAGAAATCAGTTGTTAATCTTATTAAGGAACTCTTGCCCATGATTATTTCCTGCTCTTGTTGCTGTCAAGATTCTGTATTTATTTTTATTTTTTGGCCTTTGATAGTTTGATCATAATGTGCCTCAAAGTGGATCTCTGAGTTAATTTTATTTGGATTGTATGCTTCTACAATGTTTAGATCATATATTTTATCAAATTTGGGATGTTCTCAGCCATTTTTTTTTCAAATATTATTTCTTTCCTTTTCTCTCTCTCCTCTCCTTCTGGAACTACCATAATTTTTATGCTGGTTCACCTGATAGTGTCCCACAGTTCCCTAGGTTTTGTTAATCTTTCTTCAGTTTTTTTTTCTTTCTGCTTCTCAGACTAAACATTTCAATTGTCTTATCTTCAAGTTTGCTGATTCTGTGTTCTAACTGCTAAAATTTGCTGTTGAACCTTTGTCTAAGTCAGTTCAGACTGCTATCACAAATTATGATGGACTGTATGGCTTCAACAACAAACAGTTATTTCTCACAGTTGTGAAGAGTGAGAAATCTGAGATAAGGGTGCCAGCATGGTCAGTTTCTGGTGAGGGCCCTCTCATAGGCTGCAAACAGCTAACTTCTCTTTGTGTTCTCACATGGAGGAAAAAAATCTAGTGAGCTCTTCAGCATTTTCTTGTAAGGCACTACTTGCATTATAAGAGCAAATTTCTCATAATCTCTTTAGCTCCCAAAGACCTCCAAATACTATCACGTTGGATTTTGAAATTCAATATACAGTTTTGGGGACAGGGGAACAAATTTTAGTCTATAACACCTTCTTGTAAATTTTCATTTTGTTTATTGTATTTTTTATCTCCTTTGACCTTTCACTTGCCTTGTTCTAAGCTTGGGGGTTAGCATTAGGTAAAAGGATACAATCTTCTCAGACGTTTTATGAACATATGTCTTGCCTTGGACATATGTGTGGCTCCCTAAATACCTCTGTGTACATGCCATGCTAGCTACATAATAAACTTGATAATAATAACTTCTTTTCATCATCAGTGTGAGCTACTATCTCTAGCTATATGTTCTAAACTTCTTCAAATAAAAACCAGAGATATAAATGAACATATGAACAAGCAAATAACATACTTTGAAATAATATAACAGTGTTCAAATTATCCACTTATGAAGATCATGAAAAATGACAATCAACCAATACTAATTCATAGATGGCACACACGTTGTAGTCCTTTAATGAAGTATTTTAAAATAACTATTCTAACTACTCCCTAGTTAGAACAGTTAGTTCTCTTCATAACTATTGACATAAAGAAAACAATGTCATAGTGAATGAAAATATAGGAAATGTCACTAAAAGAAAAGAGGTATAAAAATAAGAAAAATTTGCAATATTTGAAGTAAATAAGTATAACCGAAATGTTAACTTATACCACAGCTTCTGGACAGGTATTGTGTATATACTGTCTTTGTAATATATACCTTTCTGTGATGTATGTTGTAGCCCTTCTTCAAATTTTCCAAATTAATTTATTCACAAAAGCATTAATGGGAAATATAGCTTTTGAAAAATATTTGATAACATCGATAAAGGAGAAGGATTACATCAGATATCCCACAAAAATAACTTCACAACACTTTCCTGCACTTCACGTATTTCTTTCCAAATAATACAGAAAGAGCATAAGCATAAATCATGTCATTATATGGAATCTACTATTTTTCAGGAACTGTTCCAGCTATTTTGTGTATATTATTTCTAGTGTCTGCAAAATCTTTGCCTGGCGTATGTTACTGTCTTCATTATACAAATAAGAATAATAAAGTTTTGAGATGCAAAGTTATTTAACTAGAGAAACAAAACTGAAGTGAGCATAACCGGAATTGGAACAAAAGTATTATACACGAAAAAGAAAAGTAGTTCATGAACACAATATAACCCCCTTTTTCTTCGTCTCCTTTTTATCTTGAGTCAAAGCCTTATTACGTCTCATTTCGTTTATCTGTGGTACACTGCTGCTTCTCTCCATTTGAAACAATGGGAATTCTGCATGAATTTTAATGCCCAGCTTAATGCCACCTCCTTAGCGAAGCTTTATTTCTTCTAGTAGGAATTTGTTTTGTATCTCTTATACAACGAATGTATCCTGTGGAATGGAAATTTTCTAGAGCAAAACACAGAATAAAAATAATGAAGTTAAAAAAATTTTGAAATGTTTTATCCATGAAGATCTTTGTAATACAGCTCTATTTACATTTTTCTCTATTTAAACTATTTAAAATATGTGTTAAAATTGTTTTACAAATTAAAAAAATGTAGTCCATTAAATTGAATAAAATATTTTTAAGTGTTCTTTTTATTGCTTACTTTAATATTAAAAAATAATGGATATAATTATTCTTGTTGGATCTATTAGTTTATTTTCATGCACATCAATAAGAACACATATATATTCATGTATTGTATGCATTTCTTAAGAGTATCTATATTATCATGTGATTTATTTTTCTGATTTTAAAAAAATTGTTCCTAGAAATTTTAGTTTATTTATAATATTATTTAAAATCTTATATATTTATTTATTTATTGATGTATTGAGGCAGAATCTCACTCTGTCACCTAGGCTGAAGTGCACTGTTGTGATCTCGGCTCACTGCAACCTCTGCCTACCAGGTTCCAGCGATTTTCCTGCCTCAGCCTCCTGAATAGCCAGGACTACAGGCATATGCCATCAAACTTGGCTAATTTTTATATTTTCAGTAGCAACAGGGTTTCACCGTGTTGGCCAGGCTGATCTTGAACCCTTGACCTCAAGTGATTCGCCCACCTCAGCATCCCAAAGTGCTATGACTACAGGTGTGAGTCACTGTGGCTAGCCTAAAATCTCTTTTTTAAAATTTGACATTTATGATTACTAGATTTAAAGTTGTTAATATTTTCTCTCTAACTTTTATTTTAAGTTCAGAGGTACATGTGAAGGTTTGTTATACAGGTAAACGTGTCATGGGGGTTTGAGGTACAGATTATTTCATCATCCAGGTATTAAGCCTAGTACTCAATAGTTATTTTTTCTGCTTCTCTCTCTCCTCCCACCCTCCACACTCAGCTAGACCCCAGTGTTTGTCAACCCCTTTTTTGTGTTCATGAGTTCTCATCATTCAGCTCGCACTTGTAAGTGAGAACATGAAGTATTTGGTTTTCTCTTCCTGCGTTAGTTTGCTAAAGATGATAGCTTTCAGCTCCATCCGTATTTCCACAAAAGACATGATCTTGTTATTTTTATGGCTGCACAGTATTTCATAGTATGTACCGCATTTCCTTTATCCAATCTGTCATTGATGGGCATATAGGTTAATTCCATGTCTTTCTTTGCTATTGTGAATAATGTTGCAATGAACATTCACATGCATGTGTCTTTATAGTAGAATGATTTATATTCTTCTGGATGTATATACAGTGATGAGGTTGCTGGGTTGAATGGTAGTTCTGGTTTTAGCTCTTTCACATATTGCCACACTGCTTTGCACATGGTTGAACTAATTTACACTCCCACCAACAGTGTATAAGTGTTCACTTTCTCCACAACCTTGCCAGGCATCTGTTAGTTTTTTATTTTTTAATAATAGTGATTCTGACTAGTGTGAGATAGTCTCATTGTGGTTTTGATTTGAATTTCTCTAATGATCAGTAATGTTGGCCTTTTTTTTTTTCATGTGCTTATTGGCCATGTGTATGTCTTCTTTTGAAAAGTGTCTGTTCATACGCTTTGCCTACTTTTTAATAAGGCCATTTGTTTTTCTCTTATAAATGTAAGTGTCTTATAGATGCTGGATATTAGACCTTTGTTAGATGTATAGTTTGTAAATATTTTCTCCCATTCTGTAGGATATCTGTTTATGCTGTTGACAGTTTCTTTTTCTGTGCAGAAGCTCTTGAATTTAGTTATTTCGCATTTGTCAATATTTGCTTTTGTTTTGATTGCTTTTGGTGTCGTTTGTCATGAAATCTTTGTCGTTTCTATGTCCAGGATGATATTGCCTAGGTTGTCTTCCAGGGTTTTTGTAGTTGGAGGTTTTAGATTTAAGTCTTTAGTCTGTCTGGAGTTGATTTTTATGTATGGTGTAAGGAAGGGGTCCAGTTTCAATTTTCTGTGTATGACCAGCTAATTATCCCAGAACCACTTATTGAACAGGGTTCCCCCCCTCCCCAATTGCTTGTTTTTGTCAGCTTTGTTGAAGAGCAAATGATCATAGGCATGCAGCCTAATTTCAGGGCTCTCTATTTGGTTCCGTTGGTTTATGTGTCTGTTTTTCTACTAGTACCATGCTGATTTGGTTACTATAGTTCTGTAGTATAATTTGAAATCAGATGGCATGATGTCTCCAGCTTTGTTCTTTTTGCTTAGGATTGTCTTTGCTATTTGGGCTATTTTGGTTCTGTATGACTTTCAAAATTCTTTTTGTTTTTTTAGTTCTGTGAAGAATATTGTTGGTAGTTTAATAAGAATAGCATTGAACCTGTAAGTTGCTTTGGGCAGTATGACCATCTTAATGATATTGATTCTTCCTATCTATGAGTATGAGATATTTTTCTCTTTGTTTGTGTCTTCTCTAATTTCTTTGAGCAGTGTTTCATAATTCTCAATGTAGAGATTTTTCACCTCCCCAGTTAGCTATACTTCTAAGTATTTTATTCTTTTTGTGTCAATTGTGAATGGGATTGCCTTCCCAATTTGGCTCTCGGTCTGTTATTGGTGTATAGGAATTCTAGTGACTTTTGTACGTTGATTTTGTGTCCTGTAACTTTGCTGAAGTTGTTTATCAGCTGAAGGAGCTTTTGGGGTTTTCTAGATATAGAATCATGTCATCTGCAAACAGGGATAGTTTGACTTACTTTTTGACCATAGACCATTATTTTTAAAATGGTGAAAAACATTATCTTGGTAAACTCACAACAAATAATGCTAAATAGGAATTTTCTCAATTTACTTTTATCTACGTTGAACTATGTAAATGTTTCACTTTAAATAAACTATCACATTTTCTCTCTTCAGTTTCCCCTTTTCACAAATATTTATCTAAGAAAAATTTGAATAAATTGTATTTATTATTTTTTTCATTTGCCATTTTTTATTGCTGCAAAGTCATAGGTATTTTCAATTGCTTTTTATTCAGGTATAGAATATAAGTTTACCTAATTCAAATAAGACCTGTATTAAAATAATTTTTCTATCTGTCAAGATTTTCTAAAATACAATATTAGAATTTCAAAATTATTTTATGCAATTTAAACTCTAATAAACTAATTTGGCCAGCTCTTTTTCTTATATCTATCTGCAAGTTTTGTTTTTAATAGTGAAAATATGCTAAACTGTTCAAAAACAGTTTTGACTCTCTATTGATTACTTTGACTACAGAACTTCAATGCATTTTGAGAAAATGCAATAAAACCTTATAGAATTAATTTATGCATATGTTTACTATCATAGAGGAACTTTTGTAATTCAGATCAGCATCTTCTCAGAACTTTTACAGTTTGATTATTCATATATATGTAAATGTCGGCAAGCACTGCTTCAATTAGTGGAATATCAAATATTAGACAGAATTATGGATTATATGTAAATTGTTGTAAAATATAAAAATGCTTTGCTCCATTAATTTTTTTCTTTGAAAAAGAAGAACATTATTTTCTCATATTAAGGTATGATTGACAAATAATATTCTATGTATTTAAGATATACATTATATTTTTTCATTTTAGTAAATTGTTTTCTACTGCAACACCCAAGATCCAGTAAAATGTGTATTTTGTATGAGCAAAAAAAAAAAAGGTAATTTATTATAAATCTTGAATTTATGTTAGCTATTGTAATGTTATTTACAATAATATGAGAATTTTTTTTTTTTCTTGAGACACACTCTTACTCTATCTCCAAGGATGGAGTGCAATAGCATGGTCTTGGCTCACTGCAACCTCTGCCTCCTGGGTTCAATCGATTCTCTCACCTCAGCCTCCTGAGTAGCTGGGACTAAAGGCACGTGCCACCACACTTGGCTAATTTTTGTAGTTTTAGTAGAGACGGGGTTTCACTATGTTGGCCAGGCTCGTCTCGATCTCCTGACCTCGTGATCCGCCTGCCTCGGCCTCCCAAAGTGCTGGGATTGATTACAGGCATGAGCCACACACCTGGCCTAATGTGAGAAATTTTTACCTTTGAAAAATACAGTTTGAAAAATTATGTTTTTATTCTATGAATTTAGTTTCAAAAATTTATTGAATTAATTATTTTTTGAATTTTGAACATCTAATAACATGGATATACAATTGTCATCACTTAATCATTTGCAAAGTTATTTTTCTGCTAATGACATCAACATATTAATAGCTATTACTTTACTTAGTATACTTAGGAATAAGAAGTTGGATAAAACTGGAACATAGGATGGGTATACACTTGTTAAATGTTTGTTGAATTTTAAATAATCTTTGATTATTTTCACATATTAAAGAATTTAGTATTTTATTTTATTTTATTTTATTTTATTTTATTTTATTTTTTTGAGACGGAGTCTGACTCTGTCGCTCAGGCTTTAGTGCAGTGGCATGATCTCGGCTCACTGCAAGCTCCGCCTCCCGGGTTCACGCCATTCTCCTGTCTCAGCCTCCTGAGTAGCTGAGATTACAGGTGCCGGCCACCACGCCTGGCTAATTTTTCTATTTTTAGTAGAGACGGGGTTTTACCGTTTTAGCCAGGATGGTCTGGATCTCCTGACCTTGTGATCCACCCGCCTTAGCTTCCCAAAGTGCTAGGATTATAGGCGTGAGCCACCACACCCAAGCAGTTTTTAAAAATATTTTACTCTTCACATCAATTTGATGACAAAGGGCATTCCTTAACTTGTTTTATTGAAATTCAAAACTATTTCAATTGAATAACACAAATAATTTGGCCTCTCTTTATCTTCCAATTCATCTTGAAAAATTACCACTGCATTTTCCCTGCCCTTCAGGAACAAATTATACAGTCTTGGCTGGGCGCGGTGGCTCACGCCTCTAATCCCAGCACTTTGGGAGGCTGAGAGGGGCAGATCATGAGGTCAGGAGATCGAGACTATCCTGGCTAACATGATGAAACCCCGTCTCTACTAAAAATACAAAAAATTAGCCAGGCGTGGTGGCGGGAGCCTGTAGTCCCAGCTGCTTAGGAGGCTGAGGCGGCAGAATGGCGTGAACCTGGGAGGCGGAGCTTGCAGTGGACCACTGCAGCCTGGGAGACACAGTAAGACCCCATCTCAAAAAAAAAAAAAATTTACAGTCTTAATTAACTTCTGAACATTTGTAGTTATTTCTTCTTATCTGAATTGTACAATTGCTTAGAAGATTTTCTGGTTAGAATGTTGTATACATCATTTTATTATTAGCCATCAGTTTCCATAGTTTTAGTTTAATTTTGAATTGAATGTATGAGTATAAACTCAATATACATGATTCAAGTACGTTTTACTGGTGCATTTCAGAAAGCGTAGGCTGTCTTTATTTCATGTGTGTTTCTAAACCTAATATTTTCCTTCTTTTTTCTTCTACTTTACACTCACTTTACTATAGTCTTGGCTAAATCAGAAACCCATCTGTGGACTTAGATTGTATGTTATACAATAAAAGAGAATGTACTTTAGAGTCAGATCTGGGCCAAGTTTTTGTTTTTTGTTTATTTTGCTGCTATTTGTTTTTGCTTGCTAACCTTACAAAGATGAAAAAGTTACACAATTCACAGAAATATAGTTTCCTCATAAATAGTAGTATAATATAGAATATTTAACTTACTTATTTTAGAAGCTCATGGTAAGATTCAAAAGAAATTATGTTCATGTGTTCATGAACATGTTCGTGAATATCAATGCATTGTACATGTATCATATTTGGAAGACTATTGATTTATCCTTCTTTCTCTCTATTCATATAAATTTTATTTCTGAAACTTAAATTCATTCACAGTTCATTTACACAAATTATGTTAGCAGTAGGAGAAGAGCAGGAAGAGAGTTGAGCATCAAGTTGCTTGTTATCACCTCTGTAAAATACCTTTCGGATGAGTTTAAAATATGAATTACAGAATGAAAAATTATAAAACACTTTTCTCATGCATAAATTGGATGATGTACCCCAGCTCAAGATATAAATTTGTATTAAGCATCAGTATTATGCTTTTTAAAAGGTTCTTGTTTATAAACCTACATTGCTTTGCTTTAACTTTATATAATTTTGATAGATTAAGATAGCACTTTTTAAAATCTCAGATTTTTTTCCATTATTAACTAACATTAGGCAATTCTATCTTTAACAGTAGTCACGTTAGCCAAATAAATTTCTTATGATTAATTCCTCTTACATTTTACAATGCTTGTCATCTGTTTGTGCATTTCTGTGCTGATTTGATTAATTTCAGGCAAATTTTATAAATTCACCATTAAAATCTCATTCTTTTGTGATATCCTAGCAGTTGCCTATGTCATTAGATTTAGTTGCTTATGAATTTTAAAGTTCTTTTACTTAAAAGATGAACATTTGTCATAAATTCTTTGTTTAATATCATTATTTTAATATAATATTTTCAAACATGGTAGAGTTTCAAAATCATAGACTTTGACATAATTTTTTAATCATTTACCTAATGTTGTTCTTTACAAATGGAGGGTGTAGCTCCTAGCATTCAAAGGTCTCTGTTATGAAATCACAAACCTATCTTCAAATTTACCTTTGTCTCTCAGTCACAATACTTCTTGTATTGATTTTGGTTTTTCTTTTCAATTACTACATACTTTCCCTATTAAAATACATGGCTATTTTATTATGTTTTTGTTGCCTTCAATACAGTTGCATGATTCAGATCAGCCTCTAGTAATCAGTGCTTTCTACCTCAATGCAGGGATTGAGTACGACTGTTCAGACGTTGGTTGCAGGGGTCCTCCAGAGTAAAATCAGAGTAGCTCTGAAGTCCTGCTCAACAGAGCAGCTGAGCAAAGGACGAAAGACTAACCAGCCTGGAGCATTCCTTTCTACAGGTAATCCCCTCAGTATTTCTGCAGTACCGGTTAACAATCTCTCAAAGCAATTTCGCATTCAGGGGCCTAAGGGAGCCATGGGTAAAGAAATGCTTGTCAAAGTGCTGAGTGACATGTGGTTTATTGGTGACTGGTCTTCGCCTTCAGGCTCATCTCCCTCCCCTTTTTCTGACCTTTGCGGGTTCACAATGACAGAGTTCTATCCTTTAGCTCTTCCCTTGTGCAATTACTATAAAAAAGAAACCATCATAGCTAGGTAAGTGTGACTTCAGGGCAAAATAGTGATGTTTTTGAGAAAACATTTCAAAAGAGAAAGAAAAAAGCAAACCGGTTTGAAGACACTATAAGAAGTAATTGTTTTAGAAAACACTTACCAGGAGTTTAAAGTAAGCATTACAAATACACAAAATATATAAGAAAAAAATTAGCCAAATGACATAGAAGCAAAATAACATAACAAAAAAGAAGTAGAAAATATGGAGTGCAAGATGTATAATAGTTTCAAATAATATATGGGTTTAAAACAAGAAAAGAATTGGAAAATAAAATTGGTTATTTCATTTAAAATATTGAAAGCATATATAGGTAAAATGTTAAGATACACATAGTTTTTAACTAAAATTGAGAATAATTTAATTATTAATGCCTTCAAATTAGAAAAAAAAATAAGTTGAAGAGGAGAAATATTTAAAGAAATAATAAATGAAAATTTTCCAATAATTTACTAAGATTAAAAACAAACAAACAAACAAAAACGCAGGTTGAGAGTGCCCATTGAATGCTCAACACAAGAGATAAGTAAGAACACAGACATATTTGGAAGAAGTATATTAAAATTTATGAATATCAAAGACAAGAAAAAAATTTGAAGCCTTTCAGGAAAGAAAGTATATCCCTTTTAACAGCAAAAGTGGGTATACAAAAGACAAAGAAACATATTTTTTAAATATTGAAGTAAAAGAGCATTGAACCCATAATTTTATATTAAGCTAAACAGTCACTCAACTATAAAGATATATATGCTCAAGCATATAAGACCTCAAAAATACTGTAACCAAACACTCACACTGGAAACAATTTTGGAAGAATTGTTTAAATAAAAGAAGAATCAAATTCTGAAGATGTTGCATGAAATTTGTAAAGCAAAGTGAATAAAATACTTGATACATTTTCTCAATGTCTTAAAAAAATAAAACTAAAAACAGGTAAGGAGGTAAAATAGTCATAGTATCTAAAATTTAAAATTTTAGATTGAAAATCCAAATAGCATCATACTGTATAGCCGGTAAGGAGGCATATCAAAGATTATGTGAACATATGTCTCAGTCTGTTTGGAGTGCTATAAGAAAGTATAGCAAAATACAGCATATAAGAAAACTGTGTACTTTATAAACAATAGAAATTTAATTTTGAGCCAGGGAAATCTGAGATCAAGACATCAACAGATTTGGTATTTGATGAAAACTATCATCTCACTGCAACCTCACATGTTAGAAGGAGCAAGGAAGCTCTATTGGGTCTCTTTTATAAGGACATTAATTTTGTTCAAGACGACTCTACCTTCATGAACTAATCACTTTCCAAAGTCCCCCCCTTCTAATAGAATCACCTTGGTGATTATGACTCAACATACAAATTTGGGGAGAAACAAACATTCAGACCATAGAATCATGCTAGAGTGCTTGTCTTGTTAAGAGAGAGATAGGCATATAAATTCAAAAAGTATAAGAAAGAATTTTAAGGGAGCATAATAAAGGAGAAAATCAGCATAATAATCTAAGATAGTAAAAACAAGTCTAACTATATCAATAGATACAATAAACATAAGTGGACAAAATTGCTAGTTTACAGATAGGTAATTTTTAGTTTGCATTTTTCTTTTTTTTTTTTTTTTTGCTTTAAACTTGCATTTAATTTTTTTTTTAAATTTATTTATTATTATTATACTTTAAGTTGTAGGGTACATGTGCATAACGTGCAGGTTTGTTACATATGTATACTTGTGCCATGTTGGTCTACTGCACCCATCAACTCATCATTTACATCAGGTATAACTCCCAATGCAATCCCTCCCCCCTCCCCCCTCCCCATGATAGGCCCCGGTGTGTGATGTTCCCCTTCCTGAGTCCAAGTGATCTCATTGTTCAGTTCCCACCTATGAGTGAGAACATGCGGTGTTTGGTTTTCTGTTCTTGTGATAGTTTGCTAAGAATGATGGTTTCCAGCTGCATCCATGTCCCTACAAAGGACGCAAACTCATCCTTTTTTATGGCTGCATAGTATTCCATGGTGTATATGTGCCACATTTTCTTAATCCAGTCTGTCACTGATGGACATTTGGGTTGATTCCAAGTCTTTGCTATTGTGAATAGTGCTGCAATAAACATACGTGTGCATGTGTCTTTATAGCAGCATAATTTATAATCCTTTGGGTATATCCCCAGTAATGGGATGGCTGGGTCATATGGTACATCTAGTTCTAGATCCTTGAGGAATCGCCATACTGTTTTCCATAATGGTTGAACTAGTTTACAATCCCACCAACAGTGTAAAAGTGTTCCTATTTCTCCACATCCTCTCCAGCATCTGTTGTTTCCTGACTTTTGAATGATCGCCATTCTAACTGGTGTGAGATGGTATCTCATTGTGGTTTTGATTTGCATTTCTCTGATGGCCAGTGATGATGAGCATTTTTTCATATGTCTGTTGGCTGTATGAATGTCTTCTTTTGAGAAATGTCTGTTCACATCCTTTGCCCACTTTTTGATGGGGTTGTTTGTTTTTTTCTTGTAAATTTTTTTTTTTTTTGAGACTGAGTCTGGCTCTGTCGCCCAGGCTGGAGTGCGGTGGCCGGGTCTCAGTTCACTGCAAGCTCCACCTCCCGGGTTCACGCCATTCTCCTGCCTCAGCCTCCCGAGTAGCTGGGACCACAGGCGCCCGCCACTTCGCCCGGCTAGTTTTTTGTATTTTTTAGTAGAGACGGGGTTTCACCGTGTTAGCCAGGATGGTCTCGATCTCCTGACCTCGTGATCCGCCCGTCTCGGCCTCCCAAAGTGCTGGGATTACAGGCTTGAGCCACCGCGCCCGGCCAGTTTGCATTTTTCTTCAAAATTTACCTCCATGCTTTTTATAAGAGATATTGCTAAATCATGATCTTTCTTTCAATTAGCAAGGACACACAAGATCCTAATAACACTATTAACAAGACTGACCTCTCAGGCATATATAAAATTATACATCCAACAATTCAAAGAATATGCATTTTTATTAAGTACAGCAGGGAGACTTACAAACATTGATGATGTACTAGGACGTAGAGAAGTCTCAACTAATTTCAAAAATTAGTTGTCATAGCTTCCACAATGCAATTACAACAAATATTAGTGGCAAAAAAATTTATTAAGAAAAATCTCCAAATATTTGAAGAAAATTATTTTTAAACAACTTGTGTATTAATCAAGAAATCACAATGAAATCTTAAGTAAAATGTATAACTGTAAGACATGAGATAAGAAAATGCAATAAAAAATATATGCTCATATTTCTGGTTTCTAGCTCTGGAAAACTTCAAAGAGCTGGAGGTTGCTGTTTTGTTTTTTTTGTTGTTGTTGTTTTTTGTTTTTTGTTTTTGAGACGGAGTCTCGCTCTGTCGCCCAGGCTGGAGTGCAGTGGCCGGATCTCAGCTCACTGCAAGCTCCGCCTCCCGGGTTCACGCCATTCTCCTGCCTCGGCCTCCCGAGTAGCTGGGACTACAGGTGCCCGCCACCTCGCCCGGCTAAATTTTTGTATTTTTAGTAGAGACGGGGTTTCACTGTGTTAGCCAGGATGGTCTCGATCTCCTGACCTAGAGACGGGGTTTCACTGTTTTAGCCAGGATGGTCTCGATCTCCTGACCTCATGATCCGCCCGTCTCGGCCTCCCAAAGTGCTGGAATTACAGGCTTGAGCCACCGCGCCCGGCCGAGGTTGCCGTTTTATAGTAACAACAAAAAAAAACACTGAACCAATTTAAAATGCAACAACTCTTCCTGGATCTGTAAAAGAGGTGAGGACCAGTGGCAAACGACTGCCTTCAAGATTGGAGAGACAAATAGGTGATTACAAAGAGTCACAGCTTACAGCAGTAGAGACTCATGAACAGAAACCACACAGGAACTAGTGTGAAGATAGAAATACTTTCACTCTACTTGATAAACTGCTACAGTCTCATTCAGTATGGTTAAGTCAGCACTAAACACTCCAAGGGAACCCAGTCAGTGACCTCCACATTTTGAGTTTTCCCTCCAGGAGCTGTACCAGGTTCTTAGAGTAAATGTTGGAGAAAAATTATCTTGTTCTTTCAGTAGCATGAGGGGACAAGACACATTTCGAAATAGACCAGAGCCCTCTGTTTTTAACAGGACTCGTAGTGCTTTCCCTCAGGCAGAACTAGTTTATCAGAGCCTCATAAGATGGTGTGTTATTAGAGCCTAACTGACCCAAGGGAAAGGAAATACCCAACTCCAGCCAGTTCTAGTCTTCCATGTGACAGATGGAAAATACAAAAATCCATCTCTCGCTACCAAACCCATTCTGACTAAGAAGGAAAAAAAAATACTACAAAACACTTGTGAAGGTTACAGTCCAGAGGCAAAAAAAAAAAAAAAAAAAAAAAAAAAAAAAAAAAAAAGCCTCTTCTCTCCCACACCTTAGCAACAATTCTTAAAGGCCTATGATTAGCATGTTTTACAAAACTCAGTGCATTATGTCTGGATATCCAGAATATATTACAAATCATCTAAAAGAAAAAAATATATAATTTTGAAGAGACAGAGCAAGAATCAGAACCAAACTCAGATACAGAAAGGATGTTGGATTTATTGGACTGAGAATTTAAAACAACTGTGATTAATATGCTAAGCATTCTAGTGGTAAAATAAAGAAGCAGGCAAGAACAGAACAATGAAAGCAGACAGATACAAATTTCATTAAAAAGCAATATTATAATGTCAAAACACTGTAGCAGAAATGAAGAACGCCTTTGGTAAACATCAGTATACTGCACATGACTGAAAAAAGGATATCTGAGATTCAGGATATATGAATTAAAATCTGCAAAACTAAAAAGCAAATAAAAATAGCAAAGACAAAAAATAGAACAAAGTATCAAAAAACTGTGGGCCAACTACAAAAGGTATAGCCTATACATAATGGAATCACTAAAAGGAGAAACAGAAAGAGACAGAAGAAATATTTGAAACAGTAACAACTGAGAATTTCCCCAAATTAATATCAGGCAAAAACAAACCACAGATCCTGGAAATACATAGAATAAAAACTTGTATAAATGCCCAAAAAGTTACACCTAGTCATGTCATGTTAAAACTATAGAAAATCACAGACAAAGGAAAAAAATACCAAAATAATACAGAGGAAAAAATACCTTCCCCATACCTTGTGTATTTATCCATCTAACATGAAGGAGAAATAAAACTTCCTCTGAGAAATGAAAATTAAAGAACTGTTTTGCTTTAGACCAGCCTTGCAAGATGTTAAAAGGAGTTCTTTACAGAAAGATAAAACGGTATAAATCAGAAACTCAGATCTACTTAAAGCGAGGAAAGCATTGGAGGAGAAATAAGTGAGCATAAAATATAAATTATTACTTTTCTTATTCTTAATCTAAGACATAACTGTTTTTAAAATAGTATCTATAATGTATTTGATTATGTATACTGACAAAAATTTGAAATGAATGACAATAATGATACAAGAAATGGAAGGAAAGTATTAGAAATAATTTGCTATTATCAGGTACTCACACTACCCATGAAGCAGTATGATGTCATTTGAAAGTGGACTTGCATTATTTGTAAATTTATCTTGCAAACTCCGAGGCAACCACTAGGTAGATATTAATCTAACTATAGTCACACACGTCATAATGACATTTAAGTCAATGTTGGATAGCATATACAATGATGGTCCCATAAGATTATAATGGTCCCATAAGATTATAATACCATATTTTTACTTTATCTTTTCTATGCTCAGATATGTTTAGATACACCAATATCACTGTGTTGTAATTCTTACAGTCTTTAATAAACCACAATAACGTACAGGTTTTGGTAGCCTCAAAGTAATAGCCTATATCATAAGCTTAGGTGTGTAGTAGGCTACAATATCTAGATTTGTGTATGTACACACTAAGATGTTTGCACAATGACAAAATTATCTAACAATGTATTTCTCATAATGTGTTCCTGTTGTTAAATGACACATGACTATATATCAGTAATCACTTTTAACACAAATGATCTAAACGTATTAATTAAAAGACTGAAATTGACACAGTAGATCAAGTAACAATAACCAACTATATGTTGTCTACATGAAACCCACTTTAAATATATAAACACATAGAGATTAAAAGTAAACATGATCCTTTGAAGGAGATGAGGCATTCTGGTTTTTGGAATTTTCAGCCTTTTTGCGCTGGTTTTTTCTTCTCTTCGTGGATTTATCTACCTTTGGTCTTTGGTGTTGGTGACTTTCAGATGGGGTTTTTGTGTGGGCATCTTTTTCGTTGATGTTGATGCTATTCCTTTCTGTTTGTTAGTTTTCCTTCTAACAGTCAGGCCCCTCAGCTGCAGGTCTGCTGGAGTTTGCTGGAGGTCCACTCCAGACCTCGTTTGCCTGGGTATCACCAGCGGAAGCTACAGAACAGCAAAGATTGCTGCCTGTTCCTTCCTCTGGAAGCTTCATTCCAGAGGCGCACCTGCCAGATGCCAGCCAGAGCTCTCCTGCATGAGGTGTCTGTTGACCCCTGCTGTGAGGTGTCTCCCAGTCAGGAGGCACAGGGGTCAGGGACCCACTTAAGGAGGCAGTCTGTCCCTTAGCAGAGCTTGAGAATGGTGCTAGGAGATCCACTGCTCTCTTCAGAGCCAGCAGGCAGGATAGTTTAAGTCTGCAGAAGCTACACCCACAGCCGCCCCTTCTCCCAGGTGCTCTGTCCCAGATAGAGGGAATTTTATATATAAGCCCGTGATTGGGGATGCTGCCTTTCTTTAAGAGATGCCCTGCCCATAGAGGAGGAATCTAGAAAGGCAGTCTGGCTACAGGGGCTTTGTGGAGCTGCGGTGGACTCCAAACCAGTTCAAACTTCCTAGTGGCTTTGTTTACACTGTGAGGGAAAAGTACCTACTCAAGCCTCAGTAATGGCAGACACCCCTCCCCCTACCAAGCTCGAGCATCCCAGGTCAACTTCAGACTGCTGTGCTGACAAGGAGAATTTCAAGCCAGTGGATCTCAGCTTGCTGGGTTCTATGAGGGTGGGATCTGCTGAGCTACACCAAGTGGCTCCCTGGCTTCAGCCCCTTTTCCAGGGGAGTGAATGGTTCTGTATTGCTGCTGTCCCAGGCACCACTTGGGTTTAAAAAGAAAATCTGCAGCTATCTCAGTGTCTGCACAAATGGCCACCCAGTTTTGTGCTTGCAACCCAGGGCCCTGGTGGTGTAGGCACCCAAGGGAATCTTCTGGTCTGCAGGTGGTGAAGACTGTGGGAAAAACATAGTATCTGGACCAGAATGCACCATTCCTCACGGCACAGTCCCTCATGGCTTTCCTTGGCTAGGGAAGGAAGTTTCCCTACCACTTGCACTTCCCAGGTGAGGTGATGCCTCACTCTGTTTCAGCTTGCCTTCTGTCAGCTGCACCCACTGTCTAACAAGTCCCAATGAGATGAGCTAGGTACCTCAGTTGAAATTGCAGAAATCACCCACCTTCTGCGTTGATCTTTTTGGGAGCTGCACACTGCAGCTGTGATAAAATCTCTCAATAAACTAGGTATTGATGAAACATATCTCAAAATAATAAGAGCTATTTATGATAAACCCACAGCCAATATCATACTGAATGGGTGAAAGCTGGAAGCATTCCCTTTGATTTGTTTGTTTGTTTGTTTGTTTGTTTTGAGATGGAGTCTTGCTCTGTCACCCAGGCTGGAGTGCAGTGGCCGGATCTTGGCTCACTGCAAGCTCCACCTCCTGGGTTTATGCCATTCTCCTGCCTCAGCCTCCTGAGTAGCTAGGACTACAGGTGCCCGCCACCTCGCCCAGCTAGTTTTTTTGTGTTTTTTTGTATTTTTTAGTAGAGATGGGGTTTCACCGTGTTAGCTGGGATGGTCTCGATCTCCTGACCTTGTGATCCGCCCATCTCGGCCTCCCAAAGTGCTGGGATTACAGGCTTGAGCCACCGCACCCGGTCAGCATTCCCTTTGAAAACTGGTACAAGACAAGGATGCCTTCTCTCACCACTCCTATTCAACATAGTATTGGAAGTTCTGGCCAGGGCAATCAGGCAAGAGAAAGAAATAAAATATATTCAAATAAGAAGAGAGGAAATCAAATTGTCTTTGTTTGTAGATGATATGATTGTATATTTAGAAAACCCCATTGTCTCAGTCCAAAATCTCCTTAAGCTGATAAGAAACTTCAGCAAAGTCTCAGGATACAAAATCAATATGTAAAAATCGCAAGCATTCCTATACACCAATAATAGACAGACAGAGAGCCAAATCATGAGTGAATCCCATTTACAATTGCTACAAAGAGAATAAAATAACTAGAAATACAACCTACAAGGGATGTGAAGGACCTCTTCAAGGGGAACTACAAACCACTGCTCAAGGAAACAAGAGAAGACACAACCAAATGGGAAAACATTTCATGCTCGTGGATAGGAAGAATCAATATCGTGAAAATGACCATACTGCCCAAAGTAATTTATAGATTCAATGCTATCCCCATCAAGCTACTGCTACTGACTTTCTTCACAGAATTAGAAAAAACGACTTTAAATTTCATATAGAACCAATAAAAAGCCTGTATAGCCAAGACAATCCTAAGCAAAAAGAACAAAGCAGGAGGCATCACGCTTCCTGACTTCAAACAATACTACAAGCCTCCAGTAACCAAAACAGCATTGTACTTTTACCAAAACAGATATATAGACCAATGGAACAGGACAGAGGCCTCAGAAATAATGCCACGTATCTGCAACCATCTGATCTTTGACATATCTGATCAAAAAAAGCAATGGAAAAAGGATTCCCTATTTAATATATGGTGTTGGGAAAACTGGCTAGCCATATGCAGAAAATGAAAACTGGATCCCTTTCTTACACCTTATTCAAAAATTAACTCAAGTTGGATTAAAGACTTAAATGTAAGACCTAACACCATAAAAACCCTAGAAGAAAACCTAGGCAATACCATTCAGGACATAGGCATGGACAAATACTTCGTGACTAAAACACAGAAAGCAATGACAACAAAAGCCCAAATTGACAAATGAGATCTAATTAAACTAAAAAGCTTCTGCACAGCAAAAGAAACTATCATCAGAGTGAACAGGTAACCTACAGAATGGGAGAAAATTTTTACAATCTATCCATCTGACAAAGAGCTACTAATATCCAGAATCTACAAGGAATTTAAACAAATGTACAAGAAAAACAAACAAACAAACAATGCCATCAAAAAGTGGGTGAAGGATATGAACAGACACTTCTCAAAATAAGACATTTATGTGGCCAACAAACCTATAAAAAAAGCTCATCATCACTGGTTATTAGAGAATGCAAATCAAAACCACAATGAGATACCATCTCACGCCAGTTAGAATGGAGATCATTAAAAAGTCAGGGAACGCCGGGCGCGGTGGCTCAAGCCTGTAATCCCAGCACTTTGGGAGGCCGAGACAGGCGGATCATGAGGTCAGAAGATCGAGACCATCCTGGCTAACACGGTGAAACCCCGTCTCTACTAAAAAATACAAAAAACTAGCCGGGCAAGGTGGCGGATGCCTGTAGTCCCAGCTACTCGGGAGGCTGAGGCAGGAGAATGGCGTAAACCTGGGAGGCGGAGCTTGCAGTGAGCCGAGATCCGGCCACTGCACTCCAGCCTGGGTGACAGAGCGAGACTCCGTCTCAAAAAAAAAAAAAAAAAAAAAAAAAGGAAGACAAAAAGTCAGGGAACAACAGATGTTAGAGAGGATGTGGAGAAATAGGAACACCTTTACCCTGTTGGTGGGAGTGTAAATTAATTCAACCTTTGTGGAAGACAGTGTGGCAATTCCTCAGGGATCTAGAACCAGAAATACCATTTGACCCAGTAATCCCATACTGGATATATACCCATAGGATTATAAATCATTCTACTATAAAGACGCATGCACATGTATGTTTATTGCAGTACTATTCCCAACAGCAAAGACTTGGAACCAACCCAAATGCTCATCAATAATTGACTGGTTAAGTAAAATGTGGCACATATACACCATGGAATACTATGCAGCTGAGAGGTGACAATGTGCTAGCAGCCCTCGCTTGCTCTCAGCCCCTCCTTGACCTCGGTGTCCACTCTGGCCACACTTGAGGAGCCCTTCAGCCCACTGCTGCACTGTGGGAGCCCCTCTCTGGGCTGGCTGAGCCAACTCCCTCTGCTTGTGGGGAGGTATGGAGGGAGACGCATGGGCAGGAACTGGGGCTGCATGCGGTGCTCGTGGGTCAGCATGAGTTCCGGGTGGGCGCGGGCTCGGTAGGCCCTGCACTCTGAGCAGCCAGCTGGTGCCACCGGTCCCAGGCAGTGAGGGGCTTAGCACCTGGGTCAGCAGCTGTGGAGGGTGCACTGGGTCCCCTAGCACTGCTGGTCCGCCCATGCTGCACTTGAATTATCACCGGGCCCCAGCTGCCTCCCTGCAGGGCAGGGCTCATGACCTGCAGCCCACCATGCCCAAATCCCACCCTGCCACCACTGCCAGTGAGCTCCCGCATGGCTTGAGCTTCCCAGATGGGCGCCACACCGGCTCCGCAGTGCCGGGTCCCATTGACTGCCCAAGGGCTGAGGAGTGTAGGCACACGGCATGGGACTGGCAGGCAGCTCTGCCCATAGTCCCAGTGCAGGATCCACTAGGTAAAGCCAGCTGGGCTCCTGAGTTGGGTGGGGACTTGGAGAACTTTTATGTCTAGCTGGTGGATTGTATATGCACAAATCAGCACTATGTGTCTAGCTTATGGTTTGTAAACACACCAATCAGCACCCTGTCTCTAGCTCAAGGTTTGTAAATGCACCCATCAATGCTGTGTCTCGCTAATCTAGTGGGGACTTGGAGAACTTTTGTGTCTAGCTAGAGGATTGTAAATGCACCAATCAGCACTTTGTGTCTAGCTAAAGGATTGTAAATGCACCAATCAGCACTCTGTGTCTAGCTAAAGGTTTGTAAATGCACCAATCAGTGCTCTGTGTCTAGCTAATCTAGTGGGGACTTGGAGAACTTTTGTGTCTAGCTAAAGGACTGTAAATGCACCAATCAGCACTCTGTGTCTAGCTCAAGGTTTGTAAACACACCAATCAGCACCCTGTCAAAATGGACCAATCAGCTCTCTGTAAAATGGGCCAATAAGCTCTCTGTAAAATGGACCAATCAGCAGGATGTGGGTGGGGTCGGATAAAGGAATAAAAGCAGGCTGCCCCAGCCAGCAGTGGCAACCCGCTCTGGTCCCCTTCCATGCTGTAGAAACTTTGTTCTTTCACTCTTTGCAATAAATCTTGCTGCTGCACACTCTTTGGGTCTGTGCCACCTTTATGAGTTGTAACACTCACTGCAAAAGTCTGCAGCTTCACTCCTGAAGCTAGGGAGACCCTGAACCCTCTGGGAGGGACGAACAACTCCAGATGCACCACCTTTAAGAGCTGTAACACTCACCATGAGGATCTGCAGCTTCACTATTGAAGTCAGCGAGACCACGAACCCACCAGAAGGAAGAAACTCCCGACACATCTGAACCTCTGAAGGAACAAACTCCAGACGCACCATCTTTAAGAACTGTAACACTCACTGTGAGGGTCCGTGGCTTCATTCTTGAAGTCAGCAAGACCAAGAACCCACCAATTCTGGACACACAGCCACAGGAAAGAATGAGTTTATGTCCTTTGCAGGGACACAGATGAAGCTGGAAGCCATCATTCTCAGTAAACTAACATAGGAGCAGAAATCCAAACACCACATGTTCTCACTCATAAGTGGGAGTTAAACAATGAGAACACACGGACACAGTGAGGGGAACATTACACACCAGCACCTGTTGGGGATTGGGGGGCTAAGGGAAGAGTAGCATTAGGACAAATACCTAATGTAGATGACGGGTTGATGGGTGCAGCAAACCACCATGGCATGTGTTTACCTGTGTAACAAGCGTGCACATTCTGCACATGTATCCCAGAACTTGAAGTATAATTTTTTTAAAAAGTAAAGAAGTGGAGAAAAACATTCCATGGTAATAATAACCAAAACAAAGCAACACAATCTAAATTAATTTTGGACACAGCAGACTCTAAAGCAAGGAAATTAACAGTGGTAAAAAAGGGGCATTACAAAATGATAAAGGGGTCAATTCTTAAAAAGACGTAACACTTCTTAACATACAGGCACCAAACAGCAGAGCAGCAAACTATCTGAAGTAAAAGCTAGTAGAAATACAAGGAGAAATAAATGAATACACTATGGTACTTGGAGACTCTACACCTCTCCAGAAATGGAAAGATACAGCAGGTAAAAACAGGAAGAACATGATTGACCTTAACAACATCATCAATTAACTGGACATGATAAACATCTATAAGTTATTTCATCCAACAACAGCAGAATACACATTCTTCTTAAGCTTACATGGAACATTCACCAAGATATATCGCAGCCTAAGCCATAAAACACACCTTAACACATTTAAACTAATAGAGGTTGTAGTGACAACAATTAAATTAAGCTAGAATATAACAGAAAGATAACTGGAAACATATCAAAATATGTGGAGATTAACTACCACACTTTTAAGTAACATATGAGTCAAAAGAAATCTGAAGAAAAATTTTAAAACATTTTGAAAAAAATAAAATTAAACATACAAACGATCAAAATTTGTGAAAGGTAGCAAAATCAAAGCTTAGAGAAAGATTTATTATACTGAATGCATATATTAGAAAATAAGAAAACTCTAAAATCAATATCTAAGTTTCCACCTTGGGAAAATCAAAAAGAAAAGCAAATTAAATTTTAAGTAAGCACAAGAAAAAATAGAATAAAAATTAGGCCTGAAATCAATTAAATTACAAGCAGGAAATCAATAGAGAAAATTGACACAACCACAGGTTAATTCTTTAGAAAGATAATTGACCCAGCCAGGTTATCTAAGAAAATGAGGGAGGACACAAATTACTAATAACAGAAATAAAGGAGGGTACATAACTACAGATCCTATATACACGAAAAGGATAATAAAGAAATATTATAAGCAATACTCTGCCTACAACTATAATAACCCATATAAAATAGACCAATATATTGAAAGACACAATCTACCCAAATTTGTACAATAATAAATAGACAATATTAAAAGGACTATTTCTGTTTAAGAAATTGAACTGATTTTAATAACTTTCCAAAACAGAAAGAAACAGGCCTACATGGTTTCACTGATGAATTCTACCAAATACTTAAGAATTAATTTATATCAATTCTCTACAATTTTTTTCAGAGGTTAGAAGCAGAAAAAATACTTTCTATCTCATTTATTGAGGCCAACATTACCCTAATACCAAGACCAGACAAAGATATTACAAATAAGTCCTTAAACTGATAAAATATATTTAAAAAATAAATGTACTAAAACTTGGAAATAGGCAAATGTAACCAGCCCCACTTGCATTCAGCAATGAATTTCATGATAATACAATATTTATAAGAATCAAGGAGCACAGACAAATACCAAAATAAAACACCATTTTATGCCTACTTAAATTGCAAAAATCTAGAAGTCACATAATTCCAAATGTTGGAGCGAATGTATACTCCAATTTTCATTTACATATTACTTGTGATCAAGTAAATTAATGTAGTCACTTTAAAAAGAAACAGCTTCCAGCTGTAATGACTCATACCTGTAATTCCAGCACTTTGGGAGGCCAAGGCAGACAGATTACTTGAGCCTAGGAGTTCAACACCAGCCTGGCAACAAGGTAAAACCTCATCTCTACTAAAAATACAAAAAAAAAAAAAAAAAAAAAAAGTGCTGGGTGAAGTGGCATGTGTCTGTAGTTCCAGCTACCCAGGAGGTGGGAGAATCACTTGAGCCTAGGAGGTGGAGTTTGCAGTGAGCCAAGATTATGCCACTGCACTCCAGCCTGGGTAACAGAAGCCCTGTCTCAAAAAAAGGGCAGCAACTATAATGCTATTATGTTGGAACTTTCCAATTTATTGAGTTTCTATGTAACACTATGCTAAGCACCTTATAAATATCCTGACAACTCTGAGATAAATATTATTTCAATTTATTAATTTTCTAGCTTATGGATGTCATGACCTGTGAGTTGGGTCTCTTGAAGACAACGAAATGGTTGGGTCTTGCTTCTTTATCCAACTTGCTATTCTATGCCTCTTAAGTGTGAGCATTTAACCCATTTACATTCAAGATTAATATTGATATATGAAGATTTGATTCTGTCATAGTGTTGTTAGCTGGTTATTATGTTGACTTGATTGCATAATTGCTTTATAATGTCAGTGGGCTCTGTAGTTAAGTCCATTTTTGTGGTGACAGGTATCACTCTTTCATTTCCATGTTTAGGACTCCCTTAAGTATCTCTTGTAAGACAGGTCTAATGGTAACAAATTCTTTTAGCATTTGCTCGACTGAAAGGAATATTTTTTCTTTACTTATGAAGCTTAGTTTGGCAGAATATGAAATTCTTAGTTGAAATTTCTTTTCTTTAAGGATGGTGAAATTAGGTCCCCAATCTTTTCTAGCTTGTAGAAAGATCTATTGTTAGACTGATGGGGCCCCTTCTCTCTAGCTGCCTTCAAGGTTTTTTTCTTTCATGTTTACCTTGGAGAATCTGATGATTATGTGTCTTCTGGATGGCCATCTTGTATAGTATCTTGAAGGGATTCTTTGAATTTTTTGAATTTGCATATTGACCTCTCTAGCAAGATTGGGAAATTTTTCACGGACTGTGTCCTCAAATACGTTTTCCAAGTTGCTTACTCTTTCTCCTTCTCTTGCAGGAATGCCAGTGAGTCACAGGTTTAGTCTCTTTACATAATCCCATATTTCTCAGAGATTTTCTTCATTAATATTTTTCTTTTAATCTTGTCTGCTTGTGTTGATTCAAAGGGGTAGTCTTCAAACTCTGAGATTCTTTCTTAAGCTTGGTCTATTTTGTTGTTAATTACTATAATTGTATTATGAAATTCCTGTAGTAAAATATTTAATTTCAGAAGTTAATTTTGATTCTTTCTTAAAATGACTATGTCATCTTTAAACTCTTGAATTGTTTTCCTGTTTTCTTTGGATTGTGTTTAAATCTTCTCCTGTATCTTGTTGAGTTTAAATTTGAAGAGAAGAAATGACGAGCATAATGATGAGGCGTATACTAGCAGGTTCTATGTAATGTAGTTAGTTCAGTACAAAAATTGAGGAGAAGGGGTAGAAAAGAATCCAAGTATTTGATTTCTGAAAGTATTGCTTTTATTTACATGGATACATTATCAATTTGCACTTATACATTGCCACCTGCTGGGTCTGTATATGTAAGTAAGTAACAACATGTATATTTGGGTGTGTGTATGCATGTTAGCAAGTGTTAGAATCCACGGTTGCTTGACACTCAATAATTTAATCTTAAGATAATTTTTTAGAAGTAGGGGGAGGTTATTAAAGAGAGCACTTATAAAACCCTGCTTGCCATAACATCTTGAGGGTACTAATATTACAAAAATCCACATTTATTTTAGCGATATGGGATAGAGTTGAGAGCATAAGATTTGGAATCAGATTGCCTGAGTTCAGACCTTCAGTGTACACAATTACCAACTTTGAGACCTAGGAGAAGACATTTGCCACTTCTATGTCTAGGTTTTTTCATCTGAAAAGGGGAGATAATAGCATCCAGTTGACAGAATTGTGGTAAGAAAAAAATCTGTTAGCAAAAGTAAAACACTAAACCAATGTCTGGCATATATAGTAAATGCTCGATAAATGTTAGCTACTATTATTAAGGTTTCTCTCATCTTTTTTTATGCTCCTGAATTACATTTGTTTTACCATTATGTTTTCATTATCTTTCTATCTATAGAGATATCTCTAATTCATAATATTTCAAATACAGAAAATTAAGAAATCAGATAAAATGTAATTTAATGAAAGTAAAAGTCAATATATTTTCAACAACTTTTGTTAATACTTTGAAGTCCTAAACTTCATAAAAAATTAAAATACTCTTCATTTAAAAAATTTTCTTTCATCATGTTTTCATTCCTCATGAATAAAAAGTAAGCTCAGAAATGCAACAGACTTCAACTACAGGCACAGGTATTTACAGAATTATAAAATGATTGTTGAGTTTAATATTCTTTCTCAACAACATATCAACATTAACAACTTAAGTTAGTGAAAATACTATTTTAAATATCACTTGTAGACTTGATTAACCAATTTAGCGATGTTTCTGAAATACCAGCATTAGTGATGTCAGTCTTATACCCAGTATCTTCCTCTAGCTCTGGTCGTCTTCATTGGGCTGCAGTTAAGGTCCTTTCCATACAATGCTAATTCCCTAACTCCCAGCTTCTCCAGATATGCCATTAGGGATCACTCTGGAAATGTTATTGCTCCAGGCAATTTGCTGCCATTTTGCTGTGCACATGTAAGTGAAATCACTGAAACACTCAGTATTTCAAAATAAAAACAATTCAGCACATTATGTTACCCTTAGAATATAGAACATAATTCACTTGCATTAACCAGTACTTTTTCCTTATGTCTGCCATTCTGCCTAAATAATACTCAAATATTTCATCAGAGAAGATTTTATCAGTGATCTCAGAAAACAAATTTTATGTTCCCTGGACGAAGTTAAAAGGAACCTTTTATCACATTATTGCAATCGACTCCAATCTTGGTGGTCTTTATTCAGCTGTATATAAGACTACAAATTTGACTAAATAAAAAATGTAAAACATTTGCTAAAAGGTGACCCTTATTTATTTGTTGATTTCCTCAAGACTTCCGTATGGGGATTTAAAGGCTTTGACTTGGGTTCCAGGGTTTGCAATTCACAATGTACATGACTTCAGGTAAATTTCTTAACTTCTCTGAGTCTTGGCTTCCCATTTAGCATTGTGCTTAGGAATACTCCTTCCTGTTTATTAAAATGCCAGCATCATTTAACACCTCACCTGTATCATTTAATACAGTTTGTGTCAAAAGCAAAAGGCAGAATTATTACTTTTATCAGCTCGCAAATGAAAAAATTAAATATCTTTTCTAAATCATCAAACAGGTCTTTGAGCCAGGTTTTTGACTATCATGGACTTCTGTTCCATAAGCCTAAATTACTTATCAGAATTTTTTTAAATGCTGTTTTTTTTAAAATAATTTTTAAATAAGACAGTATCACAAAGTGAGTCCCAAGACATTTTCTAAGTTTCTAAGTTAATTTCAAGAATTTTTAACATATTATTCATTTTGCATTTTTATTTTTAATCACATTCGTAAGTATCTCGTGATCAATCCAAAACCAGAGAAGCTATCAAAATATTTCTACATTTTCTACATTGATAAACTTTTAAGTATCAAAAATTTCACCAAAGAAATACTTGATCAGATTAAAAGACTGGTTGAAATGAAGGTATGAATCATTATGTTAATATTTCAATATATGCTTCAATTGAAAATCGTAATTTGAAATATAATGTTCTTTTTAACAACTTGCTTTCTATACATTAAAGTTCCTTGTTTACTTATTTTAGCTCAAAAACATAAAATTTATTCTACCTTCAATCCATTGCAGTGTCTTGTTTTCTTATTCTCTGAAGATTGTGCCTCTGCTGTTTTATCCAAATGTTGATTTTGGTCCATGATTGAAATATAGATATCATATGAATATTTTCAGTTGTTGTTGATGCTTCTTTTGAAACAATCACCTACTAAGGAAGAAAAAATATAGTTTATTTTATTTTTTACAGTATATAATTTAGAAATAAGAAAAGCCACAAGGCCATCACCAATCAATCAACCATTCACTAACATTCATTCAGGGTCTACTATGTCTTGACCACTCTGTTAGATCAATGCTGGACACAAAAATAGGAAAGACAGACATAAATTCTAGCCTAAGGATATTATAACTTAATAGAAAAATAAATTTGTGGAGAGAAATTTGAAACAAATAGGTAATATAGAATCACACGCCAGATTACACGAACATTTTACATTATAGAAACTTAAATTATCTTTTCTACACACCTATATTGTAAAATTTATAAAAGCAAATATATGTTTTCTTTATCCTTATAGTTTTAAAATGTGCCAATTAGTCCCTTGCACAGAGTAGATATTCAAAATGGATACAAAAACAATATAAACAATTAAATCAGAATGGCCTCAGACAGTTTAATAAAGGAGACACCACTGGAATCAGGCTCAAAAGGCAGACAGAATTTGGATTTGTTAAAAAGAGCAAAGTGTACTCCTCGTACTTCTCAGAGCAACTCTGGTATTGCTTGACTTTACCACCATCATGATGTTACTTTATTTTGATTTTGTTCATTTCTTTTCCAAGAGAAAATGCATATAGTTGAAAATGCAAATTAAAAAAAACCAAAGACTCTTCCTCTGACTCTTGTCCCCTTATCCAGAAATATAATATGCATTTTTCAGTAAGTACATAATATTTTCCTTTTCAACACAAGTCCTAGCAATACCTTAAACATTATTTTCTACCTTTTTATCTTCTCTATATACTTAACTTTGTGTTAATAAAAGTCTTTCTCATTTTTCTTATGGTAGCAGGGTATTAAGTTGTCCATAATATATGTAACTGGTTCTATATTAATCAGCATTTAGGTTGTATCTAATCATTTCATATTAAAGATGTTCTTAATATATCGTGTGCCATTTTGGTTTTATGTGGCCATATCTGTAGAATAAGTTCAACAACTAGAGTTTTGGAGTCAACGTATAAGGGAAATTGTTATTTTGAAAGTCATTAAGGTCCTATTTTAAAGACTAGTAAAATGACTTCACTTTTTACTTCAATTGACTCTTTTATATAGAATATAATGTATTCTTCATGGAGTTTTAGAAATATATTCTAGTTCATATGTGTATAAACAATACATATTTATGTATCTAAGATATCTATATAAGCAGACACAGCATAGATACATGATATTAAATAGGGCACTAATTATAAAATATGTGTGATATATGTTATATGTACAGTTGATACTTGTTACAATAGTTATGTTTAATAAAGTTGCTGGGAACACCGAACATCTCTCCAAGGTTGTTCCTTGGAGAGATGTCAGGGTAGTTACGTGCCTGTGTGCCTCTGGTCACAATATTTTTGTAAAATGTTCAATAGAGAACTGTGTTTTCTGTATGTTTTGTTTAAAGACACTTTATTTAATACATACTCTTGATTATTAACATTGAATTAGTTGTCAATAACACTGTAGTTCAGGCTTAGAGGAAGCTTACACAGCATATGTGTCTTTTCCCTCGGTTACTCTCATGCACCGGACAGCACTCAGCACCATCTTTGGGGCCCATTTGAAACATTAAACTCAGAAACACAAAACACAAAAGTGCCAAAAATGTGGCAACAAACACACTGTGAAAAGGATCTTTGTTTATCATATGTGAGCTGAAACAAGAAGAGAGAGCTTCACTTTGTTCAACCTCAGTTAGGAACATGGCAGCTCAAATTTTTCACCACTTTGCACATGCATGTGAATGCCCATGAAAGCCCAACAGTATTGATTTTGATGTCACAAAGGAATTTTAGTGAGTAGATAAATTTTCTTACATAGAATTTGTGAATAATGCGGCTCGACTCCATATTTCATTCACTAATTTATTCAACAAGGGCTTATTGATTCTGAATAATATAAATATTATAATACATATTTAAGGGATAGTGCATAAATGTGGAAGCAATAAATAGGATATTATCACTTATGTATATGTGAGTATATATAAACATATGGTTGAATACAGAAACCCATATATGTGTACCTCTAAGTGAACTCCAATTATTACATTTTGTGTGTGTGTGTGTTTTATGCATGCCTGTACCTAGATAGGTCGGGTTTCTGGGTTCAGTGAGTGAGGAAAAAGTCAATGACTGGGTAGTCTCAAGGTAATAAGCTGTCCTTTGATAAATTTCACCCCACTTTTTCCATGAATATCTGTTTCTATTTCTTTCTTCATAATTTAAATATTAGGAAATCCTTTTTTTTAAAAGGATATGTAATAGCAAATATCTTTGCATGACTTGCAAGGTGGATACTCTTCCCTTAGTTTTAGGCTTTTATTTTCTCTCTACTAACAAATATTCTTGAAGTCTTGAAGGCTATTGTTCCACCACTCCAAACCTGGTTTATTTCAATTGATTAACTTCTGTTTGTCCTGTCTCCCACCTTTCTTTCTATCCTATGTATTTATCCTAAGAAACTTTCAATGATCCCTTTAACCACACAAAATAAAATTCATGGTTTCTATTTGAGGGTCTTCACAACCTAAACCAAGCCCGTGGTTTTAGAACCATTCTCAAAATACCCATAGCACCTGCAGACACATCGAACTACAGTCCCAAGAAGAAAGCTTTCTGCCCTCCTGTATGTTTCTTTCAATCCTGAATGTCCTTTTCCATCTCTTGGTTGTAATGCTGATCCAAATAGTACCTCTTCAATATTTTCATACTTACCTCCTGTTGATATTATCTCTCACCCTGCTGTGCCAGTGGAGAATATACCTAAAGTCATTACTTTTCTTTGTATTTCCCCTACTTTCCCAGACAACTATTCCACATCTCTCTCCTAGATCTTCAGATAAAATATGGAGAAAAAAAAGGTGGACACTTTGTTCCTCACATCACCAAAATGTTAAATAAGTGACTACAAAGTAACTAGAAAGTTGGAATACTAATTTAGGCTTGACTAAATGCCACACTTTCTAATTCACCTTGACATTTAACATATGTTTCTCTGAACATATTTTTTTGTCTTAAACTTCAAATGATTTACATAAATGAATTTTGAGGGCACCGTTTGTTTATAAGATAGATAGAGCCATAGGCATTTGGATTTAGTATTGCATCTCTTTCCTGAATAATTCAGTTCTTCCAAATCTGATAGGAGTAGGGTGCAGGGCAGAATCTTATCAGCCTCTACTTATCTGTGTCAAGCTTTTAATACTTAATGGGTTATAGAAAACTGGTTTAGGCAAAGTGACCCAATTTCTACCATGTACCTATGCAACTGAGGAGCAAAAAGGAAAAACAGCATTTGCTAACTTCTTAGACCTTTCATAGGGGACACATCTCCCATCTCCACCTTACTTTCACAATAAAAACAATTGTCTTACCAAGGCAGACACTTTTCTGAATTGGAGCAGGGAATTAATACTTATCGAGGCCTTAGTTCATGCCAAAAACTGTGCTGAGAACACTTTTTGCTTAATTGGAGATAAATTATCTAGAAAATGTATTTCCCTTCACCCTGTATCAAACTTAAGTTGAAATAAGGAAGTTGAGGTGGTTATGTGACTTTGAGACACCTGTTTTTTTTTAATGTTTGCCAATTAACTCTTCCCTCTACTCCCACCCTTGGCCGCCTTCATCCAGCTAAGAAGACATCAAAGAAATAAGGAGTCTAGTGTGATCAGTCAATGTAGTTGATAAAAATAATTATCCTGTAGCATATTTTAAGAAGGTAACTAGAGCTTCATTTTTGTGACTTGATTTTTATTTGCTTAGAAATTAATAAGACCAAGATTTGAAACTTTATATTTAAATATATAAAGGTATTATTTTCTCTACTTTATTTTTAACAGTATAAAAATCTGAGGCTCTTCTACTCCCAGAAAGAATATTTACTATGTTTTGAGAACTCAGAATGTAAGCATGTGGAAGACACAGAGCATAACATTTGTAATATTTATCAAGACCATCAAAATCTTTTTCCATGAAATTAGTGAAAATTTCTTACATAAAATATACGTTAAAATTAGAGAATCTCAATGGTTCTTACCTGGACTTAGAATCCTACAGCAACTGCAACAAGTCCACCCTTTATTCCTCTTAAAATAGTTGGCTTTTTGAAAACAAGTCCAGTGATGATTAACCATCTTATTATGTCATTGCTCTAGTCAAACAGATAAAACCTAGTTAGTTTTAAGAGTTCACCCCAGCTGCCAATATTTAAAGATTGTATTTCTCAGAATTCTCACATTATTTTATGTTAATCTTAACAAGTCAACCTTACTTTCGGGAATGGCTTTTACTTGTTTATTCAATCAAGTTGGTGGCATAAGATTTTTTTCTTTAAAAATATGAATACAATAAATTATTCAAGGTACTCAAAACTTCCAAATAGGAAATAATTTAAGACACATAAAAATATTCTTACAGGTTACACTGGCATTTACAAATTAAAATATACCCTCTTTGCTTGGTACATAGGTATGGTTCTAATATGGTATATATGGAGACTGGATATGCCATCTGGAATAGGAAAGTCCAAATTAACTGCAATACCATTTTTCTGAATGACAAAAATTAAGACTGCTTTGTACGATAGATTCTTTACATCAAAACCTGAAAGAATTATTAATATCACAGTTTCCTTTTATTGACTTGACTTTTGGAGAAAGGAAGAGCTTAACTCAGTTAAAGTTTTCTTGAGTAGAGATGAAGTTTAATTAATTCAATAACTCAAACATTTTAGACTCCCATATACTTCAGACATTAAGCTCTCTTCTGAAATAAAGTACAGACCCTTCTCTCACATAAACATATATACTTCAGAAAAGTGTGAAGATATGTGTGTGTATATACACACAAACATACATGTATACATATATACACACATTTAGACACATATATACACATATATATGTGGTAATGTGAGGATGCATATATGAGAATATGGTTACTCCTCATCATTCATGGGATATTTGTTGATATGGTTGCAGCAAAATGTATTTGATGTCTGTGTCACAGTCATCTGATTGATTAGTTCTATTCTTTGTTAATTATTGAGAGTATTGGAATCATGAGACAAACTAAAGAGTGTAGAGGGGAAGAATGATTGTGCAAAACTGAGAAATGTAGACCCAAGGCCAAAACATTAGAGTAAGGCTTCCAAATACTCTGCTGAGTAAGAATCTACTGGCGAGTTGTCAAAATAGCAATCCAGTCCCATACCCAGCAGACTCTGGCTCAGGAGACCAAAGATTATGCCTTTTAAATAAGCACTTTGAAAAATTTTCACGTACTGCCAGATTTGGATATCATAGCAGGAATGCAGAACATTTTCCATCATTTTTATGGACTTCCTTTTATTCACAATGGGAATACAGTTTGGGTTTTCTCAGGATAATGGTTTTCTCCTCAGACACCTATTTCATTGAAAACACATCAACATGTTTGGAGACTAATATATATATTATATACAATGAAGATAAAACAGTACAAACTAACAACCTTTTTAATCCTAAGGTAAAGGTGCCAGTTGTAAAATTCTTCAATATTTTCAGAGATCAAAGAGCATTCTCTGTGCCCCTTTTCTCTTCCTAATTGTGTAAATAATTAGACTGCTCATTTTGTGGGATCATGGAAAAACAAGAGTACACCAGGGGAAAGACGTTGTGAAACATCTTTCAAGATCAATATTATGCTAACAGTCATGCATCAATTAGATGACAAAAATAGATTGAAAGAATCAGCTGAATTTTTTGCAGGAACAACTATCACAGCTCTGATGAAATATCATGGCCTTTGAAGTCGGAAAGACTTAAATGCCAATATGTCTCTGCTACGTGCCAGCAGTATAAACATCAGTAAGTTATTTACCATTTCTGAGCATCAGTGCGCTCATCTATAAAGTAGGAAGTCAATATTTGGAATAAAGATTTAGTGTATGTAAAGTGCCTTACATAATGCCTGGCACATTATAGATTCAATACCTAATTAGACTAATTGTATGAGATTTGCATATTATATATTTTTAAAGCAGTTACTTTATATTAAATGAGTACAAATAAAATCTCTGAGATCTGTATCCTGTAGATATTTCCAATAGGTTTTAGCCCCAGAGTTCTCATGTGTGTACCACAGGCACACCTCAAGAGGGAACCATCAGGCTCACAGCAGATCCGCCAGTACCTGAACATTTCAGTTCCACTGGTGCTGATTAAGAGACAGCTCCAGAAAGCTACACTCTCCTGGAAAGAACCCCTATTCTACATATTATTCTCCAAACATGTTTCTATACCCACCAATGCTCAAAGCTCTGGCATCATCAAGACCAATATTACCATGGCAATTATCTCTCTTATGTTAGTGACCACTAAAAGAAGGTAAGGATTCCCTGATGACTCATCACCACTTCTCTAATCCCCATAAGGCTCTGCACATTCCTATTTTTGCCCTCATCTTCTCTCTCGCTCCCAATCCTGGACTGAAATTCTTCTCTTGAGTTTTCTGGAACTCATCACTAATCATGACTGAAACTCCCCTTACCTTTACCTCTTCTCCAAGTTATTTTGCTTCACTTCTGGCTTGAACTTAAAAATTGGTCTTCCCTGAGACACTCCCTCTCCCGCAGCAGTGATACACAGGGGTTGCCTTATCCCCCATATTGCTGCAAACCAGATGGACTGGTTTCCAATGTGCCTCACTTTGCTAGTTCCTTTACATTTCCCCACCCTTTACACTCATAATCTACAGTTTTGGATCTCATATTAAAAGACTCTATCACTTATTCTTCTTGTTGAAATCATCTATCCACCCTCAGTCATTCCCACTCATTTCATGACAATTTTAGCTCTCGATTCAAAGCCATTCTCTCAAAACGCTACTACTATTTTAATTATTCATGATTGTGATGACCACGAAGAGAATCTTTTTAATTCTCTCTCTCTTTTTTTTTTTTTTTTTAATTTTTAGCCTTCTGCTCAATGATCTTGGCTTCTACCTACTGCTATGGGCATATCCTAGACTTCACACCACTGTAATCTCTCCATAATATCAAAGATTGGAGCACCACTCTTTATCATTCCTAGCTCACACTCAGTAACACCCTAGATCCACATGCTTCCACTGACCAGGATATATAACTTACAATTTGATTTTGCCAGAGATTTCACTGTTCCTTATCTATACATCTGGGTTAATTAATGGTCATGGTAATCACTGTCTTCTATATAATTTCATGTAATTTTGACTATTTAGCATTATTTTAATTGCATGTGAAAGCCACAATCTTGATGAAATTTAACTCTCAAATAACTGCACATTTCCCTCATGAAGCTAAATGTAACTGAGGAAAATCTCTCAACCATGCTGACTTTAAACGTATGATTAGGAAGCCCAAATGGACCTTTTATTTTGCCAAGAAGTCGTTTACATCATTTTGCATTCTGAGTATTTTGTGCCTTCATCTTTTTTTTTTTTTGAAATTCTAATACATCTCTTCCCCACCTTCAGCTGATGACCTATTTGACTGAAAAAAAATAAATAAATAAAGAAGAAACTTCAAAAGCTTCCTTGACCATACTTATCTACATAAAGCCCCAGTATCACATGGTCTACCTTCATGAACTACCCAAGTTTAAGCTAAGGCCAATCTCCACTTGCATATGACATTGACTCTTCCCCTTGTGTTTTTAAGGATATCACCATCCTCTTTTTAAAGAAATGTTTCCATCAGCATGTAAGCATGCTGTCACTTTTTCATCTTCCAAAAATCTCTCTTTCGATCCCATTTTTTCCTAATATTGCCCTATTTCTGTGTTATTTTTACAGAGAAATAGCGTGTTTAATTATTGCTTTCAATCTCTCTCTTTCCATTCTCCTTGAGCACACTCTTATCAGGTTTTTGCCCCCCAAAATTTCCACTGAAACTACTTTTCCTAAGTCATAAATTACCTAAATGCTACATCTAATAGTCCTCATCTAACTTGAGCTATTAGCAGCAATTTTCAGAACTGAGAATTCCCTCCGTAAGCAAAACTTTGCAGGATGTGGTTTGCCTTCTAACTCACTGACTTACCTATTTACACCTCATTTACTCTAAATTCTTTATCTTTGTCTTCCAAATTGAAGCATGTCAGAAAATAACCTTATCGTGTGTTTGTGACTTCATCTATTCTCATATCTTTAAATCCTATCCACATGTTGATAATTCCAAAATTTTTTATCTAGCCAAGTTACTCATGAACTCCAGATTTATCCACTGACTTCTCACCATCTTCCTATATATCTCTAATAGGCATCTTACACTTAGGATTTTCTAACTGGTATCTTTGTCTTCCCTTCCCAAACCTCTCCTCTTATAATAATCCCCATTTCCAAGGATTATTGTCCAGGGAAGACAATAATCCACATACATTGTAATTCTATCATTCCAGTTGCACACATGCGTGCACATGCACACACACACAATATTAGAATCATTCTTCTCTATTTCTCACACTCATATTAGGCTCTAATTTCAAAATATACCCAGAATCTGATGATTTTTCGCCTCCTCCACAACTTTCAGGATGGTCCTAAATTATTGCAATACCCTCATACTTGCATCTCGGCTTTTCTCCTGACCACTCACAGCCCCTCTTCCCCAACCTCATTCCCCTGTGTAAATCTTAACACATCAGTGAGGGTCATACCATGTCACAGCTTTGCTCAAATCCCCCATTGGCTTCACAGATCAACTCAAAAATCAAAAGAACAGCTTTAAGGCCTTATAAGTTATACATCCTCTACTGAGGATCTTTGTTCCTAGTTTTCTTTCTGTCTGGAATGTTCTTTCCCTATAGCTGCATAGCTTACGCCTTCACCATATTCTAGTACCCACACAAATGACCCTTTTTCAGCGAGGTCTTCTCTAACAGTTTTTAAATATTACTCCCTTTGGTACTCAATTATTATTCTCTCATCATCATACTATAAATTTTACTCACATGTTTTGTTTACTGCCAGCCTTCCTTTGCCTCAACAACCATTAAGTTATGCTGCAGAGGAATCTCCAGACGAACAAAGATAGGTTTTTGTTTTCCTTGTTCACTGCTGTATACTCAGTTCCAAGAATAGTGTCTCATACCTAGAAGATACTCAATAAATATGTTTTAAATAAATAAATGAAATATCTATTTTAAAAATGCATACCAATGAACTGATGTTAAAAACAAACACTTAATCTGCAATAGTATTTTTAAATGGTAAGAAAGATGACAGTAATTGTATGTGAAGCAGTTATTCAATCATCAATACATGTGATACAAATAGGAAGCAGTCAACATTTATTTTGTTTAAAGAGTCAAACTTGACCATGAAGCAAGCTACATGATTCTTCCTTTTACTTGAAATGTTTTATCTACAGACGTCCACTTTTTGTTTCAATTGTTTTTCTGCTCAATTATTATTGCTTTGCAGATGCTCGCCCTGACCTACTTAAAAATGTAACATTTGTAAATTTCTACTTTCTTGCCCTAACCCCCTATCTCTTAAAATTACATGATTTTATGAAATATGTTTGTATATTGTCTTTTCTTCCATAAATATGATCAACAAAAGATCAGGAACTTCATCTTTTTTCATCAGTCATCAGATTCTAGTATAGTGCTTGGCATATTACCACAAAGAATAAATCATTATACATAGAAAATAAATTATTATTATAATAACTTAATATTAAAATAGATTAAGATACTTAATGTATTATAGGAACTTAACCTTCATTAATATTAATTTATTATAATAAATTTAGCTTTATTATAATAAAGTTCATTGTAACTTAATATTACAATAAATTATTATTATAGAAAATAAATACATTGAATAAATGAATCAGCTATGCCTTCAAAAATCTCTCCATTATCAACTTCATGAATTCTGAACATGTCTGGCACAAAGAAAGAGATCTGGTATCTCTTCTTCTATCTTAGCTATTAATCCTCTACCCCAGTGGCCTTCAATGTGAGATATTCACTCAGAAATATGAGAAGGCTTTCAGAAGGATGGGAAAGCACAGATAAAGGTTTTCAAAAAATTCAGTTATGTTTATCTTTTCAAAGAACCAGGTTTTTGTTTCATTTATCTTTTGTATATTTTTTGTTTCAATTTCATTTAGTTCTGCTCTGATCTTTGTTATTTCTTTTCTTCCATTAGGCTTGAGTTTGGTTTGTCCTTGTTTCTCTAGTTCCTTGAGGTGTGATGTTATATTGTCAATTCATGCTCTTTCAGACTTTTTGATGTAGGCATTTAATGCTATGTGCTTTCCTGTTAACACCACTTTTGCTGTATTCCAGAGGTTTTGTTAGTTTGCATCACTATTATTATTCAGTTCAAAGAATTTTTAAATTTCCATCTTAATTTCATTGTTGACCCAAAGGTTATTCAGGAGTAGATTATTTGATTTCCATGTATGTGCATGGCTTTGAGAGTTCATTTTGGAGATGATTTAGAATTGTATTCCACTGTGAACTGAGAGAGTACTTGATATAATTTTGATTTTTCTAAATTCATTGAGACTTTCTTTGTGTCCTATCATATTGTCTATTTTGGCGAATGTTCCATGTGCTGATGAATAAAACGTATATTCTGCAGTTGTTGGGTAGAATGTTCTCTAAATATCCGTTAAGTCTGTTTGTTCTAGGGTATAGTTTAAGTCCATTGTTTCTTTGTTGATTTTCTGTCTTGATGACCTGTCTAGTGCTGTCAGTGAAGTATTGAAGTTTCCCAATATTATTGGATTGCTATCCACCTCATTTCTTAGGTCTAGTAGTAATTCTTTTATAATTTTGGAAGTTCCAGTGTTAGGTGAATGCATACTTTTTTGATTGTAATATTTTCCTGTTGGGCTATTTCTTTTATCATTATATAATGTCTCTTTTTGTCTTTTTTAACTGCGGCTGCTTTAAAGTCTATTTTGTCTGACATAAGAATAAGTACCTCTGCTCACTTTTGATGTCCATTTGCATGGAACATCTCTTTTCATCCTTTTACCTGAAGTTTATGTGAATCCTTATGCATTAGGTGAGTCTCTTTAAGACAGCAGATACTTGGTTGGTGAATTCTTATCCATCCTGCCATTCTGCATCTTTTAAGCAGAGCATTTGGGCCATTTACATTCAATATTAGTATTAAGATGTGAGGTACTATTCTATTCATCATGCTAGTTGCTGTTTGACTACCTTATTTTTTCTTTATTATGTATTGTTTTATAGACCCTGTGAGATTTATGCTTTACATAGGTTTTATTTTGGTGTATTTTGAGGTTTTGTTTCAAGGTTTAGAACGTCTTATTGGCATTTCTTGTAGAAATGGCTTGGTAGTAGCAGATTCTCTCAGCATTTGTTTGGATAAGACTTTAACTTTTCTTTATTTACAGAGCTTAGTTTTGCTGGATATAAAATTCTACGCTGATAATTATTTTGTTTAAAGAAGCTAAAGATAGAATCCCAATCCCTTCTAGCTTATAGGGTTTCTGCTGAGAAATCTGCCATTAATCTGATAGGTCTTCCATTATGGGTTACCTGATGCTTTTACCTCACAGTTCTTGAGATTCTTTCCTTCGTCTTCACTTTATGCAACCTGATGACTATATGCCTAGGTGATGATGTTTTTGTGATAAATTTCCAAGGTTTTCTTTGAGCTTTTTGTATTTGGATGTCTGGATCTCTATCAAGGCCAGGAAAGTATTCCACAATTATTTCCTCAAATAAATCTTCAACACATTTATATTTTCCTTCTTCCTCAGGAACACTTATTATTTTTAGGTTTGGTCATTTAACATAATCCCAAACTTCTTGAGGGCTGTTCATTTTTTAATCTTTTTTATTTGTCTTTATCAGATTGGGTTAATTCAAAAGTCTTATTTTCAAGCTCTAAATTTACTTCTTTTACTTGTTTAGTTCTATTTTTGAGACTTTCCATGTATTTTACATTTCTCTAAGTGTGTCTTTAATTTTCAGAAGTGGAGATTGTTTTTTATGTATGTTATCTATTTCTCTAGAGAGTTTTTCATCCATATCTTACAATTTAAAAAAATTTTTTAAGCTGATTTACATCTTTCTCTGGTGCCTCCTTGAGTAGCTTAATAATCAACCTTCTGAATTCTTTTTCTGGCAATTCACATTTGCTTGCTTTGGATGCTGGTGAGCTAGTGTGATCTTTTGGGTTGTTATAGAAACTTGTTTTTTATATTTAATGTGTTGTAAAAACTATTAGGCAGCTATAGATATCCAGTGTGTCAAGACGATCTCAGAAGGCTTGCAGTCAACAGAACAGGGAACACATTTTTAGAGGTCTAAGGCAGATGAGCAAGATGATCCAAGCAGGTCACAGCTGGAATTTCGGGAGACACTTAATTAGCAGGAGTTGAGGACAGGAGAATGCTGTTGCTGCAAAGAAAATCTGAGGTATTGTGGTTGGTCTTTGTTATATCATATGAGAATATATGACTTCAGAATTCTATGAGAAAGTTGAAATTTTCAGAAAACCTCTTTATCTTGTTTTCTACATTATTGATTATATATCAGAAAACTGAGCACTAATTAGGATTTCTGTTACAGTAAACCAAAGCCACATTGGTGCTATTCAAGAGGACACACATTTTTTAGCTATTGAGTATAAAAAGTATTATTCTAGATGAGCCCAAGAGAACCAGAAAGAGTTGAGAAAAGTTTCTATCATACAAAATATTTTAGAGGACTCTATCATAAATTCCTGTCAAAATAGCATACATGCCATCTACAATCAGATATACAAAAATGAACAAACAATGAGATATTTTGTAATAAATTATTGAATACTGAAAAAACCCTATGTCTGATAAATATGAATAAGCAGGGACAATCTGTATGGAAAACCTATTTTGGTAAAATCTTTTTGAAAAGAAACTTGAAAAGCGAACTTCAAAAAGCTTACACTCCTTGATTCAGTAATTTTGGTTCCAAGATGATATACTGTAGAAAACTACAGATGTATTCAAATAATTACATAAAAAGATGTTTATTACAGTATTGTCTATACTTTGATAAAAACTATTATGACAGACACAATGCATTGAATGATTATAATGTTTCTGACATTGTGCTTGGTGATTGAGCCTGAGAAGGGGAAATAAAGGGGAGAGAAAGGAGAGGAAAAAGATAATAGAACAGAAGTAATAAAGCATTGCCTACTCCCTCTATTTCCTAAAAGCCTGATGATTTGGTACTTCAGGACTTGAAAAAAGCTAGTTTAAAAGTGAAAGAGGCTGGATGCAGAGGCTCACGTCTGTAATACCAGCACTTTGAGAGGCTGAGGTGTGCAGATCACAAGGTCAAGAGTTCGAGACCAGTCGAAACTTTGTCTCCACTAAAAATACAAAAATTATCTATGTGTGGTGGCAACGCCTGTAGTCCCAGCTACTCAGGAGGCTGAGGCAGAAGAATCGCTTGAACCCGGAAGTTGGAGGTTGCAGTGAGCCAAGATTATGCCATGGCACTCTAGCCTGGGTGGCCAAGTGAGAATCCATCTCAAAAAAAAAAGTAGAACAACCTGATAAATAATTAAATAATTTACATATTGATATATTTTCTATATCAAATAAGAATAACTGGTACAATATACTTTTAAAATTCCACAGGGACGTATCTATGTTCAAAGACAATATAAACATTGTCCTTGACATCTGGTTTTCCAGAAATTAAACAGAAGCATAAAGGAGTAAACAGAACCGAATTCACAGGCTGAATGCACAGGCTCTAAGTCTATAAATGGGCAATAGTTTCTGGGATATCAATTTCCAAAGGGAAAATAATGTATCTATATGGAATGAAGAGATTAATCCAGATTCATGATTTCAATCTAATTAATGAGATAGAACACCTTGTACTGTGTTGAGTCGTGTTCCTCAAAATATTCATATTCATTCAGAAGTTCACGATATTACCTTATTTGAAAACAAGGTCTTTGCAAATGGAATTATTTAAGTTAAAAGTTAAAATGAGGTTATGCTGGATTATAGTATGACTTAACTCTTATCACCAATGTCTTTTCTATATAACAGAAATGATTGATAATAAAATAAAATTTTAAAAATAAAAAGCAGAATTTAATAAATAGACTATGTACTATAGAGGTAACAAAAAATAAAACACTATGTTTTTGAAAAGGTAAAACATAATAACAATAAAAATAATCTAGAAAGACAAGTAAAGAGAGAGAGGAAGCACAAATAAACACTATTAAGAATAAAAAGGCAAGGAGGGGCCAAGTTGGCCAAATAGAAACAGCTTCGGTCTGCAGCTCCCAGTGAGATCAGCGCAGAAGACAGGTGATCCCTGCATTTCCAACCTAGGTACCCAGCTCATCTCATTGCAACTGGTTGGGCAATGGATGCAACTCACGGAGAGCGAGCAGAAGCAGGGTGGGGTGTCGCTTCACTGGGAAGTGCACAGAGCCAGGGACCTCTCTCTCCCAGCCAAGGAAGCGGTTAGGGACAGTGCTACCCACCCTGGATACTACACTTTTCCCACAGATTTTTGCAGTCTACAGATCAAGACATTCCCTCATGAGCCTACACCACCAGGGCCCTGGGTTTCAAGCAAAAAACTGGGTGGCCGTTTGGACAGGCACTGAGCTGCGGGAGTTTTTGTACTCCAGCAGCACCTAGAACTCCAGTGAGACAGGAGAACCATCCAGTCTCCTGGAAAGAGAGCTGAAACCAGGGAGCCAAGTGGTCTCACACAGTGGGTTCCCCTCCCATGGAACCCAGCAAGCTAATAACCACTAGCTTGAAATTCTCTCTTCCAGCACAGCAGTCTGGAGATACCTGGGATGATAGAGCTTGGTTGGGGGTGGGGCGACCGTCATTACTGTGGGTTTAGTAGGCAGTTTTTCCCTGACAGTGCTAAGCAAACCAGGAAGTTTGCATTGGGCAGAATTTCCCACAGCGTAGCAAAGCAACTGTGGCCAGACTGCTTCTCTAGCTTCCTCCTCACAGGGCAGGGCATCTCTGCAAGAAACGCAGCAGCTGCTGTCAGGGGCTTACAGATAAAATTAATCATTCCAGCCTACCGGCTCTGATCCTGACAAGGGGAATTCTCCCAGCACGTGCACAAGCTCTGCTAACAGACAGCCTCCTCAATGGGTCTCTGACGTCCATGCCCCCTGAATGGGAGAGACCTACCAACAGGGATTGCCAGACACCTCATACAGGAGAGGTCTGGCTGGCATCAGGTCAGTGCCCCTCTAGGATGAAGCTTCTGGAGGAAGCAGCAGGCAACAATCTTTGCCGTTCTGCAGCCTCCACTGGTGATACCCAGGTGAGCAGGGTCTGGAGTTTGCCTCCAGCAAACTTCAGCAGACCTGTAGAAGAGGGGCCTGACTGTTAGAAGAAAAACTAAAAAACAGAAAGCAATAACAAAAACAACATCTACAAAAAAGACCTGCCCACAAAAATCCCATCCAAAGGTCAACAGACTCAAAGATCAAAGGCTTGCCCACAAAAACCCCATCCAAAGGTCAACGGCCTCAAAGATCAAAGGTAAATGAATCCATGAGGGTGAGGAAAAACCAGTGAAAAAACACTGAAAATTCCAAAAGCCAGACTGCTTCTTCTCCAAAGGATCACAACACTACTGCAGCAAGGACACAAATCTGGACGAAGAATGAGATTGATGAATTGACAGAACTAGGCCATAGAAGGTGGATAATAAAAAAACTCCTCTGATCTAAAGGAACATGTTCTAATCCCATTCAAGAAAGCTAAGAACCTTAATAAAACGTTACACAAAATTTCAACTAGAATAACCAGTTTAGAGAGGAAGATAAATGATCTGATCTAGCTGAAAAGCACAGCAAGAGAGCTTCGTGAAGCATATGCAAGCATCAATAGCTGAATTGATCAAGCGGAAGAAAGGCTATCTGAGATTGAAGACTGCCTTGCAGAAATAAGGCACACAGACAAAATTAAAGAAGAAAAAATGAAAAGGAATGAGCGAAGCTTCCAAGAAATATGAGACTATATGAAAAGACCAAACCTATGATTAATTGGTGTACCTGAAAGTGATGGGGAGAATGGAACCAAGTGATGGGGAGAATGGAACCAAACTGGAAAACACACTTCAGGATATTATCCAGAAGAACTTACCCAAGCAAGCAAGACAGGCCAACATTCAAATTCAGGAAAGACAGAGAACACCAGTAAGATACTCCACGAGAAGATCAACCCCAAGACACATAATCACCAGATTCTCCAAGGTCAAAATAAAGGAAAAAATGTTGAGGGCGGCCAGAGAGAAAGGTCAGGTCACCTACAAAGGGAAGTCCATCAGACTAACAGTGAATATCTCAGCAGAAACCCTACAAGCCAGAATATTGGGGGCCAATATTCAACATTCTTAAAGAAAAGAATTTTCTACCCAGAATTTCAAATAAAGCCAAACTAAGCTTCATAAGCAAAGAAGAAATAAAATCCTTTCCACACAAGCAAAATGCTAAAGAATTTTGTCACCACCTGGCCTGCCTTGCAAGAGCTCCTGAAAGAAGCACTAAATATGGAAAAGAAACTGGTACTAGCCACTGCAAAAACAACCAAACATAAAGACTAATGACACCATGAATAAATCGCATCAACTAGTGTGCAAAATAACCAGCTAGCATCATGATGACAGGAACAAATTAACACATAACAACATTAACCTTAAATGTAAATGGACTAAATGCCCCAATTAAAAGGCACAGACTGGCAAATTGGATAAAGAGTCAAGACCAATCAGTGTGCTGTATTCAGAAGGCCCATCTCATGTGCAAAGACACACACAGGCTCAAAATAAAGGGATGGAAAAATATTTACCAAGCAAATAAAAAAAAAAAAAAAAAAAAAAAAAAAAAAAAAAAAAAAGAAGTAGGGGTTACAATCCTACTCTCTGAAAAAACAGACTTTAAACCAACAAAGATCAAAAAAGACAAATAAAGGCATTACATGATGGTAAAGGGATCAATCGAACAAGAAGCGCTAACTATTCTAAATATATATGCACCCAATACAGGATCACCCAGATACACAAATCAAGTTCTTAGAAACCTACACAGAAACTTAGACAAACACACAGTAATAGTGAGAGACTTTAACATCCCACTGTCAATATTAGACAGCTTAACAAAACAGAAAACTAACAAGAATATCAGGACTTGAACTCAGTTCTGGAGCAAGTGGATCTAATAGAGATCTACAGAACTCTCCAACTCAAATCAATAGAATATACATTCTTCTCAGAGCCATGTGGCACTTATTCTAAAATCGGCCCCATAATTGGAAGTAAAACACAAATGAAAAAGAAATGAAATCATAACAAACAGTCTCTCAGAACACAAGGCAATCAAATTAGAACTCAGGAATAAGAAGCTCCCTCAAAACTGCACAACTACATGGGAATTGAATAACCTGCTTCTGAATGATTCCTGGGTAAATAACATAATTAAGGCAGAAATCAAAAAGTTCTTTGAAACCAGTGAGAATAAAGAGACAACAAATCAGAATCTCTGAGACATAGCTAAAGCAATGTTAAGAGGGAAATTTATAGCATTAAATGCCCACATCAGAAAGCTGGAAAGATCTCAAATCAACACCTTAACATCACAATTAAAAGAACTAGAGAAGTGAGAATGAGAGCAAACAAATTCAAAAGCTAGCAGAAGACAAGAAATAACTGAGATCACAGTAGAACTGAAGGAAATAGAGGCACAAAAAACCCTTCAAAAATCATTGAATACAAGCGCTGGTTTTTCAAAAAAAATTAACAAAATAGACCTCTAGCCAGTCTACTAAAGAAGAAAAGGGAGAGGAATCAAATGGGCACAATAAAATATAATAAAGGGGATATCTCCACTGACCACACAGAAATACAAACTATCATCAGAGAATACTATAAACACTTCTACCCAAATAAACTAGAAAATCTAGAAGAAATGGATGAATTCCTCAACACATACACTTTTTCAAGACTATATCAGGAAGAAATTGAATCTCTGAATAGACCAACAAGTTCTGAAATTGAGTCAGTAATTAATAGCCTACTAACCAAAAAAAGTTCAGGACCAGACAGATTCACAGCCAAATTCTACCAGAGGTACAAAGAGGAGCTGGATCCATTCCTTCTGAAACTATTCCAAACAATGGAAAAAGAAGGACTCCTCCCTAACTCATTTTACGAAGCCTTTACCATCCTGATGCCAAAACCTGACAGAGACACAAGAAAAAAAGAAAATGTCAGGCCAATATCCATGATGAACACTGGATGCGAAAATCCCAATAAAATACTGGCAAATGGAATCCAGCAGCACATCAAAGGCTTATTAATTTCATTCCGGGGATGCAAGGCTGGTTCAACATATGCAAATCAATAAATGTATTCCATCACATAAACAACCAATGTCAAAAACCACATGGCTATCTCAATAGATGCAGAAAAGGCCTTTGATAACATTCAACATCCTTTCATGTTAAAAACTTTCAATAAACTAGGTATTGATGGGATATATCTCAAAATAATAAGAGCTATTTATGACAAACCCATAGCCAATATCATACTGATATTGCTCATGGATACACAGAATCAATATCGTGAAAATTGCCATACTGCCCAAAATAGTTTATAGAATCAATGCTATTCCTATCAAACTACCCTTGACTTTCTCCATAAAATTAGAAAAAACTACTTTACACTTTATATGAAAAGAAAAAGAGCCCATATGGTTGAGACAATCCTAAACAAAACATGAACAAAGCTGGAGGCATCATGCTATCTGACTTCACACTGTACTGCAAGGCTACAATAACCACAACAGTATGGTACTGGTACGAAAACAGACATACAGACCAATGGAACAGAATAGAGACCTCAGAAATAACACCACACATCTACAACCATCTGATCTTCGACAAACCTGACAAAAAAACAAGCAATGGGGAAAAGATTCCCTATGTGATAAATGGTGCTGGGAAAACTGGCTAGCCATATGCAGAAAACTGAAACTGGACCCCTTCCTTACACCTTTACAAAAACTGACTCAAGATGGATTAAAGACTTAAATGTAAAACCAAAATCTTAGAAAAAAAAACCTAGGCCATGCCATTCAGGACATAGGCATGGGCAAAGACTTGGTGACCAAAACACCAAAAGCAATTACAACAAAAGCCAAAGTCAACAAATGAGATCTAATTAAGCTAAAATGCTTCTGCGCAGAAAAAAATAATTACTATCATTAGAGTGTACAGGCAACCTACAGAATGGCTTGCATACTTCCTTTTAGGGCCATGAGTTCACTTTGGCCCCAGACAGGTCCAGAGATATCAGCCAGAAGCAACTGTGATGAAAAAGAATGTGTAGAACAGGTTTAAGGAGAAAAATTACGGGTTAAGTTTTAGGTCCATGAACTTTGAAACTTTATCTCTGAGTGTCTTAAAAATAACCAAGATTCAAGATGAGGGTAGCCTTGAAACAAGAAGAGGAGCTCAAATCATTGGAAAAGAGGAACGTAACTTTGACGTAGGTATCGTGTTAAGGTCTAAGGACATGAAATGTGAAGCTGCTTTTTGTGGGGGGCAAGGAGGGAGCGAGAATAATGTTCTGGAAGCTAAAATGAGAAGCAAGGTCTTGCCCTTTAACCACAGAGTTGTAAGACAAAGTAAACACCCATTGTATGATAAGGTTTCGGAGGAAGCAGATTTCGCTGAGTGTGCAGTGGTGAACAGAATGCTCATTTATGAACTGGAAGCTGGGCGAAAAGGTGGAGCATAGGAGGTATATGGAGGTCAGACTTATGGCAATTATAAAAGAATGAAAACTAACTTGCAATTTTGGAGCTTTTCACGTGACTGACATAAATGGGAGCAAAGGACATAATGAGATTAATTCTTATGAATTCAAGGCAGACAGTATTGGTGAGATGGTGAATGTCAATATTAGGGTAAGTATGCCTGGACTACTTGGCAACCCCTTGCCATGGAGACAAACTGGAGAAGTAGTAACTCATTCTAGCACCTGTGGCCCTTTTTTGACCACTATTGATAGGTTTGAGGTGATTGGAGAAAGTTAAGTCTTTTCTCTGTGCACAATTCACTCACTTAAATTCCTCCCTAATGCAGCAACGTAGGCCCAGAGGGACGTGATTGTGGAGTTAGTACCGTGGGCTCACTCTTATTGCCTCACAGGGGAGATGGTATTTTACTCTGAAAGCATAGGTTTCTCCTTTGACACTTCTTGGTGGGGGAAAGCAGGTCAGAGAAAGTGGGTGTTGGAGCACTTTTGGATCCCTTATGATCTCTGTCATTGGCATCCATGAGGTCTGGGAGTTCAGTTCTTATTCTGAGCACTGGCACTACCCTCATGAGGGAGGAGATAAAAACAGCAGACAAACACAGACGAAAGAAACAAAACAGTTGGTGAGAAGTTAAGGGTCAGTTTTTTTCTTATTTAATATCGTGAGAAGTCTCAAGTTAATGAAATTAAAAATTATGATTTAACATATTATTTACGTTTCCAAATGCAATCAATATTTACAGGAATTTTGAAAACCACTTCAAAAAATGAAAATTGGGAAAAATATAAATAGGAGGAGAGGAATAACAATGTCTAATACTTTATGGCATGGAGTTAAAAGATGTTTTAAACTTGATAAATTAAGATTTAATGGTATACATATATGATTTATGGAGTTCACTACCAGTGGACCTAAAAACAAAACTGCTTAAAAGTGTTTATCTCTGGGGCATTGGACTAGTCATAAGGAGGATCACAGGACAATACATTTGTGTTTCATTTCAATTCCTTTTGTGTCATTTGATTTTTTTTTTTTCTAGTATGGAAAAAATATAATTAAAAAATAACACCTTGGCCAGATATGGTGGCTCATGTGTGTAATCTCAGCACTTTGGGAGGCCAAGGTGGGAGAACTGCTTGAGCCCAGTTGAGTCCAGGAGTTCAAGACTAGCCTGGGCAACATAATGAGGCCTTGTAGTTTCAGCTATTTGGAAGACTGAGGTGAGAGCATTGCTTGAGCCTAGAAGACTGAGACAGCAGTGAGTCGTGATTGTGCCTCTGCACTCCAGCTTGGGCTAAAGAGCAATACCCTGTCTCTAATAATAATAATAACAATGTTTATAAAGAACCTCATATCAGTAAAAATAGTAATAATAATTGAAATAATGCATTTTATCAAAGGGGACGAAACTGAGTCCCCAAATTATAAGAGTTATTGAAGATCCCCAATAGATGTTTATGGAATAATTGATTTCTCATTTCATTTCTTTATTGTAGAGGAGAGGTGTGTTGGTGTGGGTATGGGAGGCAGGTGGTAACTTACTAAGTTGTAAGGTATAAAATTCAAGTTGGTATCTTTTTATTAGGATGAATAAATAAATATACACAAAAAAGAATTACAGAACAACAAGTAAAAGTATGTTAATTTCAAATCCTATGAAAATGTGATAAGTCACTAACTAATCAGAGTTTTTTGCTATGCTTTTAATGCAGGTCTTGGTGAGATATGATGACTGCAGATTGATGAAGAGGAATAACAAAATCCAGTCCTTACTGATGTAATTAATAATAGAGGCAAATATAAGACTGTCTCCTTTGCTACTGGCTACGATTCAGTGGTTACCCCTTAGGCCAATGAGATATTGGCAGAGGCTGCTAATTAGGAAGGAATTTCCTTCCGAAATAAAACAACAAAGCTTTCTGAGAAGACATTTTTCTTCTTCTCTTCTGAACTGGGGATACTAGCCATGGGGAGCAGTAGTCACCTTGCAGTCATGAGGGAACAAGCCTAGGGAAGAAAGACAACACAGGAAGGGTAGCGGAGCTGGGAGGCTGCTGGAGGGTCATTACCCAAGGCAGAACTAAATATCTGCATCGACAGGGGTAGGGGTAGGTGTTGTGGAGTTTTACGCTTCTAGGTCTTTTTTTTTCCTTTTTCTTTTAGAGACAAGTTCTCTCTCCAGCACTGAGGCTAGAGTGCAGTGGTATGATCGTAGTTTATTGTAGCCTTGAACTCCTGTGCTCATAAGATTATAAAATTTAAGGGAAGGCCTTTATAAGACAATAATTCGAAATTATAAATAAAAATGAGCATATGAAGCAAATATTTACTTAGAATGAGAAAAAAGTTACAACGAATTTCATGTGATATGCTTCAGGATATAATCATGACTTTAAAGAAAGCAAACAAACCCTACGGCAACCATTATATTAAAATGGGGAATATTAAAAGCTTTCCTGTTGATGTCATGAGTGAGAAGATAATGCCTGCTATCACCATTTTCATTAAACATTATCCTGGATGTTCTAGTCAGAGAAATGGCAAGAAAAAGAGTTTAAATTTAAGAACAAGAAAAGAAAAAAATAAAATGTCAGTGACATGTGGTATAGGTAGATAGTTTAAAAGTTACTACATATAAACTCTCAAAATTAATGCTAATTTTTACAAGTTATCTGGATAGAATAAAATATACACAATCATATGTAGTGATTTATACATTAGTCACGTTAGGAAATAATATTAGTAAAGTATACTACTTAGTGCAGTTTTAAAAAAATTGAAACCCAAGGAATAGATTTCATAATGGGTGCCCCAGACCACTACTCCCAAACTACAAAACATTATTTAAAGACATTAAAACCTATATCATGTTCATTAGTTGAAAAACAATATTGTAAGAATGTTGGCTCTCCAAAGATACATCTATAGTTTCAGTGAAATCTCAAACAAAATCCCAGTACTCTTTGAAATGTGGAAATTAACGAGATAATGTTAACTTTTCTTTTAAAATGTAAAAGGCCAAGAATAACGAAAGCAATTTTGAGGAAGAATGAAGGTGGAGGAAGCCAGCTTCTGATATTAATTCCTATAAAGCCAAAGTAACTGAGTCAATGTGGGACTGACAACCCATCTCCTATCTTTTCCCCTGCAGATCTCTTCTTCACCTCAGTTGGGATTCCACACTAGGAACTGAACTACTCTCCTATCTAGCCACTAGTCTAACCTTACTTAGGTTCTAACACTTCATATCAGACCTCTCTCCTGTTCACCCTCCACCACAATGATATTTTCCTCACCCTATTCAGGTATTGACACCCATGCCAGGATACCCCATGTATAGATATTCTCCTTGCTCTCTGTGATTTATGTCTCCACTTGACTGAGCCAGGGTACCTAGATTTTTGGTCAAACATCATTCTAGATATTTCTGTGAATGTGTATTTAGAAGATATTAACATTTAAATCAATAGACTTTGAGTAAAACATATTACCTTTCCTGTTAAAAGTCTTAATAGAAAAAGATTAACCTTTCCCAAAGAAATCCTGCCAGCACACTACCTCTGGACTTGAATTACAGCATCAGTTCCTTTCTAGGTCTCTAGTTTGCAGGGTTAATCTCTCTCTCTCTGTCTGTATATACATATATACACACCCACCCCCCCACCCCCCCACACACATATATATAGCCACTAGTCTAACCTTATATATATATGTGTGGGTGGGGGGTGAGTGTGTGGGGGTGTGTGTGTGTCTCTGTCTGGGTCTGTGTGTGTACAGCTGACCCTTGCACAACACAGGTTTCAACTTCACAGGTCCACTTATACATGGATTTCCTTCAATAAAGGTTACACCAAGTGTGTCTGCTTCTCCTAAGCCCTCCTCTGCCTGCTTCACTTCTTCTGCCTCTGCCACTCCTGAGACAGCAAGACCGACCTCTCCTCTTCCTCTTTCTTTCAGCCTACTCAATGTGAAAAAACAGGAATGAAGATCTTTATGATGATCCACTTCCACTTAATGAATAGTAAATATATTTTCTCTTCCCCATGATTTTCTTAATAACATTTTCTTTTGTCTAACTTTGTGGAATGAATACAGTACATAATACATACAACGTAAAAAATGCATGTTAATCAAATGTTAATGGTACTGATTCCAGTCAACAGCAGGCAATTAGTACATAAGTTGTGGCGAGTCAAAAATTAAATGTGGATTTTCAACTGTGAGGTTGGCATTTGTAACACTCACGTAGTTCAAGGGACAGCTACAAGTATACACAGATACAAACACACATACAGACACATGCATATGTATTAAGACATACATAGAAATGTTCTTTTTCTCTGGAGAAGCCTAATATGCTTTTAGTTAGTTCAGTGGGTTCTGACACACCACTGAACCATCACTCTCCTTGGACACTCTTCTAACACTGCTTGGGCCCTTGGGTTCTTACGTCACACTCAGGTGCTTATAGTTTCTCTTAGAGAGCCACCCCCTTTCTTACCTGATATACAGTCCCACTTGCTAGGACCTACCTAATGGGTCAAGTTCAAATTATTCAGAAAGAAAAATGGACAAGAGAAAAAAGAAAAAGAAAGGGAATGGAATGGAATGGACAAGAAGAAAAAAACAGAATATTTAATAAATTTTGAAAGTGAATATTATAATGGACGGCCCATGCCTGGAGAATAGAAACATATGTCTACTTATCTGTCACCCTTAGTTCAATTATGCCTAGGACTGGATTAATAAATGCCATTACACAATATCATGGCTTTAAAACTTAAATTGATTACATGTTTTCTCCCACTCTAGGAAAAATAGAAAGAAAGGCTTTGCTTTTACTAACAGTATATCTAAAATGTTTTTCAGTTTGTTCATACGGGCACAGGAAATTTTGGAAATAATATTTAAATGTATGATCATTATCTAGTTTTAAAAGATACCACTCAAGTAATTTTTAGATCCAACAAATAACTGAGTAGATTATTTTTATGTTTATGAACAATGTAGCTATGTTCCTTTTATTTTTTCATGACTCATACAGGACAGAAATTACAGAAATGATCCAAGTGGTGAGGCAGCTATTATTTCATATCCCAAATAAAGAGCTCAGAGCTTTGTTAAACACAATTGTTAATAAAGTAAAGCTTCATGATGATAGAAGCAAAGTGAAAAACCTTTGCTTTTTTCTTATGGTTGGTCCTAAGAAAAATTTAAGCAAATTTTATGAAAAACAAAATCAAATTAAAGACCATCACAGGACTCATCTAGCCCTCAGATGTTTATCATTACTGTTGAGGTCAATTATTGAATAAAATACTACTTTAACCTATCTTGATAACATGAAAAGTTTGAGAAATTCAAGATACCCTTCGACAACATCATTTTTGATGACTAAATGACTGCAATAAAAGTTGAAAGAGATACATTCTTTCTGTTAGTAAAGATACACTGTGCTACTTTTGTGGAATAGCTAATGTGCTGGAAAGGTATATAGGTCTTTAATATGAGTTTAAAATCTTATTGCTTAATAATTCTGCTTGTTTTCTTAAGGCCTATGAGAAAAGTCACTTGCAGACCTAGTGTAGTATATACTTAATAACATCTAACAAGCTTGTCACACTGGAAATGTTCTTGCAATTATTCAAAATATCAGATACATTTACAAAATTACACTTTTTCTTCCACCTTCAATATTAATGGCATCATTTTATTTTTTCTTTTTCAGTTGTTTAGAGACCTTATATTAATGAAAAGATTGGATTAAAAGTATGGGAGATATTGGGAGGGGAACATCACTAAAACTCTGAATGGAGAGGTGTGAGGGATTGATGTTTTGGTAAAATAATCCAGGGTTACTTAAACTCTAATTTATCCCGTTTGTTTCAGTAAATTCTTTGTCTACTGAATACATAATGTATGAATTATTAGAGAATCTATTAAGAAAAATCAGGTGAGGGAAAGGGACAGAGGTACTCTCATATAATTCAAATTGGTTTTGAAAATTTATGCAGGCAATTGAAACACATTTCCCTTTATACTAAAGGAATAAAAATGAGACTTTCACATTCCATCAGAGATGTAGGGAGCAGGAGTGTCTCACCCACATCCTTATGATAGAAAAAAATGTGAATAAAATATGAATAACATGCAAATCTAACTTTTCTTGAGCCCATTAGTGAGTTGAGCTTACTGGGTAAACAGCTAACTAGAAATCTTGAGAGTGATGGGCTCCTGTAGGAAGAAACCGGATTTGCACACTTATTCACCTGGGGCAGAAGTCACCCAATGCTGTGTAAGTAAGTGTAATGAATCAGCTGGAAAATTTTAATAAGTGGGTAAATACCAAGGATGGGTTGACAAAAGAAAGTGAAGCCCCTGATGCCTGCAGACATAAGGGGCTTTATGCCTCTTTACTATTTCTTTAATAGCCTCACTATGTACCCTGTAGGAAGATTAGAGATAATCTTCAGAGAGCCCCATTGGTACTGGCTGGGACATGAGAACAGCAACTACTGTTCAAGCCCTATTCAAGACCAAACTTTTCTTTCTCCGTTAAAGAATAAAAGTCCTTATCTTCAATAGGGAATGGTAACAAAAACTATGGTTTGAGAGTACTGGTGAAAACTCTTGTAGCTGGGAAAGGAAACCAGGAGAAAAGCTCCACTCCTCAGAGAAAAATAGGTCATCCTCAAGACCAAGATTTACAGAGCTTGCCTAATATTGAGCTTCATGGGAACATCACCCTAATGCTAATGAGTATCTAGAAAAAATCAGAGTGGAATATAGCTGGGAGAGCTGCGAGATACAGATTGTTTCTGGGTAATACAGCAAAAGGGGAAAACAAATCTAGACAGGGGCAGCAGATCTATATACATGTATTTCCTAAAATATTTAAAGCTTTTGATATTCCCAGGGTACGCATAGCAACAACAAACTTAAAACCCAGCCCTATTATTGACACCACCCTCCACAATACATGTCTAACAGAAGGACAGATGTGATTATCTCCATGTAAAATAAATACTTACTTAAGTATTGACATTCCCATACTCCATTTGTGGATTTCAACCAAAAATTCTGAGACATCAAAAGGCAATAAACACATGTACTAAACAGATATAGCAATCATCAGAACCAAACTGCAATGTGACACAGATGTTGGAATTATCAGACAAAAGGTAGATTAATTTTTAATGTATGTGACTCAAAGAAACTTTTTTTCTTTGTAGAGAATTTAAATGTATATAATATTTTTTTGTAATATCAGTCTTAAACAAACTGGTGAATGGACAATTTTTTTTGTATTTATAGTCTCACTTTTCTGATCTTTGCTCTCAGTTTATGCATATCCTCATGTTCTATTTTCACTCCTACCAATAACCTGCTTGTTAAAAAAGAAATTTATCACTCACAATACACAGTGAATGAAAACATTTCTCTTCCAACTTTGCTGGAGGCTGAGTGTTAATTTAGAGGCATAAACTTAAAATGATGGAACTTGGGACAACATCAAAGTTTGCGGTGCCAATTGGCTGGTGGTTAGAGTTGTGTATGTGGATATTAAGAAGATGATGTATCCACGTAGACAGAGCTCTCTTGGGGATTCTGATATCATGTCACTTTAAGGCCTTCACCAGTGGACAGGTTGGAACCATGAATTAAATAGGAGAATCCTTACTTTCCTGGAAATATGCAACCTCTCAAGTTTGAACCAGGAAGAAACTGAAACCCTAAGTAGATCAATATCGAGTTCTAATTTGAATCAGTGCCAGAAACCCACCCAACCAAAAAAGCCCTTGGCCGATGGATTCACAGCCAAACTTTACCAATAAATATAGAGAAGTGCTGGTACCAACTCTTTTAAAACTATTCAAAAAAAGTTAAACAGGAGGGACTCCTCCCCAATTCATTATTGAAACAAGGATCATCCTGATACCAGAATCTGACAAAGACACAGGGAAAAAAGAAAACGGCAGACTGATAAACATAGATGCAAAAATCCCCAGTGAAACACTAGCAAATCAAATCTGACTGTATAACACAAAATTAATTAACTATAATAAAGTGGGCTATATTCCTGGGATGCAAGAGTGTTCAACATACACCAATAAATAAAGGTAATTCAGCACATAGACAAAATTAAACACAAAACCCATAGGATTACCTCAATAGACACAGAAAAAGCATTTGATAAAATACAACATCTCTTCATGAAAAAACCCACCCACAACTAGGCATTGAAGGAACATACCTTAAGTATCATCTATAACAAACCACAGGCAATATCATATGGAATGGGCAAAAAGCTGGAAGCCTTCCCCTTAAGTACTGAAATACGAGAAAGCTGTCTTACTCTCACCACTCCTGTTAAACCTAGTACTGGAAGTCCTAGCCAGAGGAATCAGGCAAGATAAAGAAATAAAAGTCATCCAAATAGGAAAACAGGGAGCCAAAAATTATCTCTTTTGCTGATGATATGATTCTATACCTCAAAAACAATAAAAATTCTGCCAAAAGACATTTCCACCTGATAAAAAAAACTTCAGCAAAGTCTCAGGAAACAAAATCAAAATACAAAAATCAGTAGCATTCTATACACCAATAATACTCAAGTTCAGAACCAAATCAAGAACTCAATCCCGTTTACAATAACCATATAAAAATACCTAGGAATAAACCTAATCAAGGACATGCAAGATCTCCATGAGGAGAACAACATAACAATGTTGCAAGAAATAAAAGATGATACAAACAAATGAAAAAACATTTGGTCTTTGTGGATGGGAACAATATCATTAAAATGTCCATTCAGCCCAAAGCTATCTAAAGATTCAGTGCTACTCCTATCAAACTACGAACATTATTTTTCACAGAATATAAAAAACCTATTCCAAAATTCATACGGAATCAACGAAGAGCCCAAAGAGTGAATGCAAAAAAGAACAAAGAAAGAGACATCACACTACATGACTTCATACTACACTCTGAGAACATGGTAAACAAAACAGCATGGTACCGGTACAAAATCGACACATAGACCAGTGGAACAGAACAGAGATCCCTGAAATAAATCTGCTTATCTACAACAAATTCATCTCTGAAAAAGTTGACAAAAATAAACAATAGAGAAAGGACACTATATTCAATAAATGGTGCTGGGAAAATTGGCTAATTAGATGCAAAAGAAAGTCCTGGACCCCTGGCTCTCACTATATATAAAAGTATACTCAAGATGAGTTAAATAATTAAATGTAAGACCTCAAACTAAAAATATTTTAGAAGAAAACCTAGGAAGTACTCATCTAGATACTGGATGGGAAAATAATTTATGATAAAGATCCCAAAAGCAAGTTCAACAAAATCGAAAATAGACAATTAGAATTTAAGCCAAAGAGCTCCTAAACAGTAAAAGAAACTGTAAATGGAGCAAACAGGCAACCCATAAGATATGAAAAAATATCTCCAAACCATACATCCAACAAAGGACTAATATTCAGTGTTTATTAGCAACTTAAATCACAGCAACACAAAAACCCAACTGAAAAATGAGCAAAGGATATGAGCAGATGTTTTTCTAAAGAAGACACAGAAGCAGCCACAAAAATAAAAAAATAAAAAATTATAACTAATCGTCAGAGAGATGAAAATCACAACCACAAAGATATATCATTTCACACCTGTCAGAATTGTTATTATTGAAAAGTCAAAAAATAACAGTATTTGCTGAGGTTATGGGAGAAGGGAACACTTATACATTGTTGTTGGGATTGCAAATTAGTGCAGCCTCTATGGAAAGCAGTTTGAAGATTTCTCAGAGAACTACCAATTGACCCAGTAATCCCATTACTAGGTATATATTCAAAGGAAAATAAATCATTCTATCAAAAAGACACAGGAACTCATATGTTCCTTGCGGAACTATTCACAATAGCAGAGAATGGAATCAACTTAGGTGTCCATCAATGGTGGATTGGATAAAGAAAATGTGGTACATATACACTATGGAATACTACACGACATAAGAAAGAATAAAATCATGCACTGAGTAGCAATATGGGTGCAGCTGGGGGCTATTATCATAAGCAAACTAAGTAAGAAACACATGTTTCCACTTAAAATTGGGAGCTAAATCTTACATTTCCACAGACATAAACATGAGAAAAATAGACAATGGGGACTCCAAACAGAGGGAGAGAGAGATGGGGACAAGGGACAAAAAAAAACTTCCTTTGGGATAATATTTTCTTTATCTGGGTGACAGAATCTATAGAAGCCCAACTCTCAGCACCATGCAATACACTCTTGTAGCAAACTTACACATGTACCTCTGAATCTAAAATTGCAAAAGGAAATTTAAATAAATTTCATCATAGATAAGTGGTCCTACTAGACATTTACAGAAAACTTTACCCAATAGTTGAAGAATGTATATTCTTTTAATCAGCGCATGGAACAATCTCCATGATGGAAATATGTTGGGACACAAAAGAAGTCTCAAAAATTACAAAAAATCAAATTCATGTTAGGTATCTTATCTGACCATGTAAAATAAAACTAACATTGTAACAAGAGTAACATTAAAAATTCTACAATAAATGGAACATAAACAACATGTTCTTGCGTGACCAATGAGTGGAGGAAGAAATTAATAAAATTTTAATAATTCTTTAAAACAAATGAAAGTAGAAACACAATATACCAAAATCTATGAGACATAGTACAATTAGCATTAAAAGGCAAGTTGCAATAAAGGCCTACATCAAAAACCTAGAAAGATTTCAAATAAAAACCTGAGTGTACACCTCAATCAAGTCAAAAAAAAAAAAAAAATCCAACCACACCCAAAATTAGTAGAAGAAAAGAAATAATTAAGATCAGAACAGAACTAATTGACAAAGAGTGTAAAAAAAATACAAGAGATCAACACAAAAATGTTGGTTCTATAAAATGAAAATTGACAAACCATTAACCAGATTAAGAAAAAAAGACCCAAATAAATAAAATCAGGTAAAAACAAGGGAACTTTACAACAGCTACCACAGAAATATGAAGAATCATTAGAAGATACTCTGAAGAACTATTTATTTCCATTAAATTTGAAAACCCAGAGAAAATTGATAAATTTCTGACTCACAACCTATCATGATTGAATGAAGAAGGAATGGAAAATCTGACAGGGCCAAAAACAAGTAACATTGTTGAATTAGTAATAAAAAGACTTTCAACAAATACAAGTCGAGGACTGTATAGCTACAGTGTTGAATTCTACTTGTATAATTCTACTGGTACCATTCTTTTTAAGAAGAATTAAAACTCATTATTCTCAAACTATTATAAAAATGTGAGGCAGAAGGAATTTTTTCTAACTCCTTCTATGAGGTCAGCATAACACTGTAATCAAAAACCAATCAGGACACCAGGAAATTAGGAAACTACAGGCTAATATTCCTGATGAACATACATGCAAAAATACTCAACAAAATACTAGAAAACTTCATTCAACAACATATCAAAAAATAATACACAATGATTGTGTGAGATTTATCAAAAGAATGCAAGGATGATTCAAAATATGTGAATCAATAAGGTCTCATCAATAGAATGAAAATTGTGATCATCTTTTTATTTTTCAGTTTTTACTTATTTTCTTTTGAAAAAATCTTTTTTTTATTATTATTATTATACTTTAAGTTCTAGGGTACATGTGCACAACGTGCAGGTTTGTTACATATGTATACATGTGCCATGTTGGTGTGCTGCATCCATTAACTTTTCATTTACATTAGATATATCTCCTAATGCTATCCCTCCCCCCTCCCCCTGCCCCACAATAGGCCCCGGTGTGTGATGCTCCCCTTCCTGTGTCTAAGTGATCTCATTGTCCAGTTCCCACCTGAGTGAGAACATGCGGTGTTTGGTTTTCTGTTCTTGTGAAAGTTTGTTGAGAATGATGGTTTCCAGCTGCATCCATGTCCCTACAAAGGACACGAACTCATCCTTTTTTATGGCTGCATAGTATTCCATGGTGTATATGTGCCACATTTTCTTAATCCAGTCTGTCCCTGATGGACATTTGGGTTTATTTCAAGTCTTTGCTATTGTGAATAGTGCTGCAATAAACATACGTGTGCATGTGTCTTTATAGCAGCATGATTTATAATCCTTTGGGTATATATCCAGTAATGGGATGGCTGGGTCAAATGGTATTTCTAGTTCTAGATCCTTGAGGAATCACAACGCTGTTTTTCACAATGGATGAACTAGTTTACAGTCCCACCAGCAGTGTAAAAGTGTTCCTATTTCTCCACATCCTCTCCAGCACCTGTTGTTTCCTGATTTTTTAATGATTGCCATTCTAACTGGTGTGAGATGGTATCTCATTGTGGTTTTGATTTGCATTTCTCTGATGGCAAATGATGACGAGCATTTTTTCATGTGTCTGTTGGTTGTATGAATGTCTTCTTTTGAGAAGTGTCTGTTCATATCCTTTGCCCACTTTTTGATGGGGTTGTTTGTTTTTTTCTTGTAAATTTGTTTGAGTTCTTTGTGGGTTCTGGATGTTAGCCCTTTGTCAGATGAGTAGATTGCAAAAATTTTCTCGCATTCTGTAGGTTGCCTGTTCACTCTGATGGTAGTTTCTTTTGCTGTGCAGAAGCTCTTTAGTTTAATGAGATCCTATTTGTCAATTTTGGCTTTTGTTGCCATTGCTTTTGGTGTTTTAGACATGAAGTTCTTGCCCATGCCTATGTCCTGAATGGTATTACCTAAGTTTTCTTCTAGGGTTTTTATGATTTTAGGTTTAATATTTAAGCCTCTAATCCATCTTGAATTAATTTTCGTATAAGGAGTAAAGAAAGGACCCAGTTTCAGCTTTCTGCTTATGGCTAGCCCGTTTTCTTCTTTATGAGTCTTGCTAGCAGTCTATCAATTTTGTTGATCTTTTCAAAAAACCAGCTCCTGGATTCATTGATTTTTTGGAGGGTGTTTTGTGTCTCTATCTCCTTCAGTTCTGCTCTGATCTTAGTTATTTCTTGCCTTCGGCTAGCTTTTGAATGTGTTCGCTCTTGCTTCTCTATTTCTTTTAATTGTGATGTTAGGGTGTCAATTTTAGATCTTTCCTGCTTTCTCTTGTGGGCATTTTAGTGCTATAAATTTCCCTCTACACACTACTTTAAATGTGTCCCAGAGATTCTGGTATGTTGTATCTTTGTTCTCATTGATTTCAAAGAACATCTTTATTTCTGCCTTCATTTTGTTATATACCCAGTAGTCATTCAGGAGCAGGTTGTTCAGTTTCCATGTAGTTGAGCGGTTTTGATTGAGTTTCTTAGCCCTGAATTCTAGTTTGATTGCACTGTCGTCTGAGAGACAGTTTGTTATAATTTCTGTTCTTTTACATTTGCTGGGGAGTGTTTTACTTCCAACTCTGTGGTCAATTTTGGAGTAAGTGTGATGTGGTGCTGAGAAGAACGTATATTCTGTTGATTTGGGGTGGAGAGTTCTGTAGATGTCTATTAGGTCTGCTTGGTGCAGAACTTCCTGGTGGCTTTGCTTACCTACTTAAGCTTCAGCAATGGCAGATGCCCCTCCCCCAGCCTCGCTGCTGCCTTGCAGTTAGATCTCAGACTGCTGTGCTATCAATGAGGGAGTCTCCATGGGTATGGGACCCTCCGGGCCAGGTGTGGGATATAATCTCCGTGTAAATCACAGTATTAGGGTGGGAATTACCCAATTTTCCAGGTGTTGTCTGTCTCAATTTCCCTTGGCTAGGAAAAGGAATTTCCTTTCCCCTTGTTCTTCCCAGGTGAGGTGATGCCTCGCCCTGCTTCAGCTCTCGCTGACTGGTCGGGCTGCACCTGCTGACCAGCACTGACTGTCTGACACACCCCAGTGAGATGAACCAGTACCTTAGTTGAAAATGCAGAAATCACCAGTCTTCTGTGTCGCTCACGCTGGGAGCTGGAGGCTGGAGCTCTTCCTATTTGGAGATCTTGGGCACGCCCTTGTGATCATCTTAATAGATACAGAAAATGCTGTTGACTAAATTCAATATTCCTGCATGATAAAAATTCCAAATAAATTATGTATGGAAGAAAAATACATCTATATACTAAAGGTCCTATATGAAAAACCCACATCTAACTATTTCCTAAGAGAAATCTGAGAGATTTTTCTCTAGGAAATGGAACAAGTATGTCCACTCTCACCATTCTTAATCAACACAATACTGGAATTTCTAGCCAGAGCAAATAAGCAAAAGAAAAAAAAAGGCATTAAATTGGAAGACAGGAAGTCAAGTTGTCCATTTTTGCAGATGACCTGATCTCATATATAGAAAATCTAGAGACTCCACGCAAAATTAATATACAAAAAATTAGTGGCATTTCTATACATGAACAATGAACTAGCTGAAAAAGAAATTAAAAAAAAAATTATTTTCTGTAGCACACACAAAAAAGACCCAGGAATAAATTTTGCCAAAGCGGTGAAAACCTCTACAGGAAAAAGTACAAAATACTAATGAAAAATATTGAAGAGGATACAAATAAATAGACATTCTGTGTTCATAAATCAGAAGAATCAATATTACTAAAATGACGCTACTACACAAAGCAGTCTTCAGATTAATGCAATTTATATCAAAATACCAATGACATTCTTCACAGAAACAGAAAAAAATTCTAAAATTTGTACAGAATCACAAAGTCCTCAAATCACTAAAGCAGTATTGTGCAAAAAGTACAAAGCTAGATTCATTAAACTATCATACCTCAAAATACACTACAAAGCTGTAGTGATACTAGCATAAAAACAGACACACATGACAGTGAAATAGAAGAAAAAATCCAGAAATTAATTCACATATTTACAGCCAACTGTTTTTTTTTTTTTTACAAGGATTCCAAGAACACTCACTGGGGCAAGAACAGTCTGTTAGATAATTGTGCTGATAAAACTGAATATACATATGCAGAATAATGAAACAGGGCTCCTATTTCTTACTTTATACAAAAATCAATTAAGAATAGCTCATAGTACTAAATCTTACACCTGAAGCAACAAAACAACTATAAGAAATCATGGGGGAAATTTTTCAGGACATTGGTCTGGGAAAGATTTTATCAGTAAGTCTTTTAAAGCACAGGCAACAAAAGCAAAAATGAATAAATGAGATTATAACAAATGAAAAAGCTTCTATACAGCAAATGAAATAATCAACAGGGTAAGGAGCTAGTCTACAAAATGTGAGAAAATATTTTCAAGCTACTGATTCAACAGGTGGTTAACATCCAGAATATGCAAGGAACTCAAGCAGCTCAACAGCACAGACAAGCAATTTAATTTAAACAAGGGGGCAAAGAGTTTGAATAGACATTGCTCAAAAGAAGACATACAAATGGCTAACAAATATGTTTTAAAAATGATCTACATCACTATTTAAAAGGAATATGCAAATAAAAAACACACTGAGGTAACATCTCACTCTGGTTAGAATGGCTATCATAAAAAAACATGCAAAAAAATAAATGCTGGCAAGTATGCAGAGTAAAGAGAATTCTTACACACTCTTGGTAGTAATATAAATTAGCACAGCCACAAAGGGAACAGTATGGAGGTTACTCAATAAACTACAATGGAAAAACCTTATGATCTAGCAACCCCCCTACCGGGAATTTATCCAAAGAAAATGAAATCACTATATTGAGGAGACCTCTGCACCCTGATATTTATCTTATTCCTATTTACAATAGCCAAAATATGGCATTAACTTCAGTGTTCGACAATAGATGAACAGATAAAGAAAATGTGAGATAGATTAGAAAGAAGAAAGAAAGAAAGAAAGAAAAAGAAAGAAAGAAAGAACTCTGCATATTTAGAAAGATATAGAGAATACTATTTAGCTATAATAAGAAATGAAATCTTGTCATTCACAGCCACACAAATGGAACTGGACAACATTGTATTAAATGAAATAAGCCAGGAGCAGAATGTTTTGCACCACATATTTTCACTCATATGTAAAAGCTTAAAAAAGTTGATCTCATGAAAGCAAAAAGTAAAAAAGAGGATACTAGACTGGAAAGGGTAAGGAGAAGGGAGGAATAGGAAGAGATTTATTAAAAGATACAAAATTATGGCTCAAAAAGGAGCAGCAAAATGGTAGTAGTAAGGTCTTACTTTCAATAATCACATTGAATATATATATAGACAGAGTTGTGCAGTTGAAAGACATAAAGTTGATGGAGTGGATAAAAATAACAAGGCTCAACTATATTTGCCTATAAGAGACTCATTTCACCTGTACAGACATGCATATATTGAAAGTGTATGAGTGGAGAAAAAGATACTCATACAAATAAAAACCATAGCAAAGTGAGAGTAGCTATACTCATAACAGATCAAACAAATTTCAAGTAAAAATTATATAAAGAGGCAAACAAGGCTACTATATAATGATAAAAGGATTAATAAAAGAGCATGTAGCAATCATGAACACATACACACCCAACATCCACCAAAGCATTTAAATACATGAAGGATACATTAATCAATCTAAAGGGAGAGATACACAGAGATACAATAATAGTAGGGAATCTCAACAGTCTGCTTTCTGCAATGGATAGATTATTTACGGAAAACCAAGAAGAAAACATCAGATTTAAACTGCCCTCTAGACGAAAAGAACTCAACAGACATTAACAGAACATTCTGGCAGGACGCGGTGGCTCAAGCCTGTAATCCCAGCACTTTGGGAGGTCGAGGCAGGCGGATCACGAGGTCAGGAGATCAAGACCATCCTGGCTAAAATGGTGAAACCCCGTCTCTACTAAAAAATACAAAAAACTAGCCGGGCGAGGTGGTCGGCGCCTGTAGTCCCAGCTACTCGGGAGGCTGAGGCAGGAGAATGGCGTAAACCCGGGAGGCTGAGCTTGCAGTGAGCTGAGATCCGGTCACTGCACTCCAGCCTGGGCGACAGAGAGAGACTCCGTCTCAAAAAAAAAAAAAAAACCAGAACATTCCATCCAACAGCTGAAGAATACACATTCTTCTACACTGGACGTGGTATTTTCTCCAGGATAGATCATATGTTAGTCTACCAAAAAAGTCTTAGCAAATTCAAAAAATTAAAATCATATCAAGTATCTTTTTTCATGAAAATGAATTAAACTAGGAATCAACAATAAGAGGAGCTCTGAAATGCTACAAATACATAGGAATTAACTTGCTTCTAAACAACCAATAAATCAATGAATAAATCAAAAGAAAAATTTAAAAAATTTCTAGAGACAAAAGAAAATGAAAACACAAAATATTAAAACTTATGAAATCCGGCAAAAGCAGTCATTAGAAGGAGGTCTATAGCAATAGATATCTACATCAAAAAAAGAAAAAAGCTCTCAAATGAACCACCAAATGAAGGATCTCAAGGATAGAAAAGCAAGAATAGACTGCATTCACAATTAGGAGAAAAGATATAATAAAGATCAGAGTACAATAGAGATTTAAAAACAATACAAAAGATCAATAAAATAGAAGGCAGATTTTATGAAAAGGTAAATGAAATTGACAAACCTTTAGCAAGATTAACCAAGAAAAAAAGAGAAGAGTAAAATAATCAGAGATTAAAAAAGGAGGCATTACATCTAATACCATAGAAACACAAAAGATCATAAGAAACTACTATGAACAATTAATTATATGCCAACAATATGAAAAATCTAGAAGAAATGGGTAAGTTCCTAATCACAAAAACCTATCAAGGGTGGGGCAGGTTGGGAGGAGGGGTGAGAGTTAAACACTGCATATTGGGTATAATATATACCACTCAGGTGACAGGTACATGAAAATCTCAGAAATCATCACTAAACAAAGTATCCATGTAACCAAAAGCTGCCTGTAACCCAAAAACTATAGAAATACAATCAATTTATCAAACCTGCCAAGACTGTATTAAGAAGTAGAAAATATGAAACAACAAATAATGAGTAATGGGATTTGAAGCAGTAATAAACTCTTCCACTAAAAGAAAGTCCAGGACATGATGGCATCATTGCTGAGTTCTATAAAATATTTTTAAAAGAACTAATATAATTTTTCACAAACTATTCCAAAAAATTGAAAAGGAGGGAACTCTTTCAAACTTATTATATGAAGACATAATTACACTGATTCCAAAACCAGAGAAAGATATAGCAGCAATACAAGTACTTGAGGTCAATATCCCTCATGAACTTAAATGTAGAAATTGTCAACAAAATACTAGTAAACCAAGTTTAACAACATATTAAAAAATTTCAGCAGGATTCACATCAGGGATGCCATATTTCAACATATGTCAATCAATAAGCATGATACATGACATCAATAGAATCAGAAAAATTATATGATCATTTCAATAAATGAAGATGCATTTGACAAAATTTAACACCTCTTCATAATAAAAACTCTCAACCAATTAGGTATAGAAATAACATACTTCAACATAACAAAGGCCATGTATGACAAATCCACAGGCAGCATAATGCTGAATGAGGAATTGTTGAAAGCTTTTCCTTTAAGATCAGGAACAATATGAAGGTCCCCACTCTTACCAGACCTATTCAACATATTACTGGAGGTCCACAAAAGACTCTGAATAACTAAAGTGATTCTGAGCAAAAGGACAAATCTACAGACATCACACTACTTGACTTAAAAACATACTACAAAGCTATAATAATCAAAACAGCATTGTATTGGCCAAAAAAATAGAAGAAAAAAAGATCAGTGGAACAAAACAGAGATTCCAGAAATAAATTCATGCATTTATAACCAAATGATTCAAAAAAGATGCCAAGAACACTAATTGAAGAAAGCTCAGTCTCTTCAATAAATGATGTTAGGAAAACTGAATATCCACATACAATAGAATAAAGCTAGACCTCTATTTCTCACCACATACAAAATTCCATTCAAAATAGACTAAAGAGTTAAATGTGAGATCTGAAACTATTAAAGTACTAGAATAAGACAAGAAGAAATGCTACATAACTTCAGTCTGGGCAAGGATTTATTAGGTGAGATCTCAAAAATACAGGCAACAAAAACAAAAATAGAGTGATTACATCAACTTAAAACATTTCTGCATGACAAAGGAATCAATCAAGAAACTAAGGAGAAAACCTACAGAATGGGAGAAAATATTTGCAAATTTTACATTTGACAAGAGATTAATATCAAGAATTTATAAGGAACTCAAACAATTCAATAGGAAAAACCTAATTTTAAAATGGGCAAAATACCTGAATAGACATTTCTCCAAGGAAGATATAGAAATGGCCAATAGTTATATGAAAAAAATGCTCAATATCACTAACAATCAGGGAAATGCAAATAGAAGCCAAAATGAGATATCATCTCAACTCAGATAGAATGGATATCATCAAAAAGGCAAAAAAAAAAAAAAAAAAAAAAAAAAAATGCTGGCAATACTGTGGAGAACGGGAAAGTTTTATACACTGTTGGTAATGTAAATTAGTACACGGGTTATGAAAAACAGTATGGCAGTTCCTCAAAAATGTAACAATAGATCTGTGATATGATCCAGCAATCCCACTACTGGGTATAGGGCCAAAGGAAATGAAATAAATATGTTGAAGAGTCATTCTGCACTTCCATGTTTATTGCACTATTCATATTATCCAAGGCAAGGAATCAACCTAAATGCCATCGACAGAGAAAAGGATAAAGAAAATGTGATGTATATATACGTAATGAACTCCATTCAGCCACAAAAAAAGATGAACTCCTGTCATTTACAACAAAATAGTTGAGCCTGGAGAACATTATGTCAAGGGAAATAAGCTAGGTATAGAAAGAAAAATACTGCATGATATCATTCATGTGAAGAATCTAAACAAATTGATCTCAAAGGCATTGAGAGTGGAATAGCAATTACCAAAGATGGGAAAAACAGCGGAAGTGGAAGATAGGGAGAGGTTTGTTAATAGGTAAAATGTTAAAGTTAGGTAGGATGAATAAGTTGCTGGTAATTACTGTGTAGTAGGGTGACTATAGCTAAAAATAATGTATCTTTCGAAAAGCTAGAAGAGAGGATTTTGAATGTACTCACAATAAAGAAATAATAAATGTGTAAGGCGATCAATAGCTAATAACCATGATCTGATCATTACACAATGTATACATGCACTGAAACATCACATTGTATTCCATAAATATGTATGATTATATGTGTATGTGTGTTTATGTGAGTGAGTGTGTATGATCCCATCAAATTTGTTATATGACACCTACAAACCTAGCAAATGTGTGGTTTTCCTCAAGTTTCTGTTTGCGTGATTAATGTTTCCTTTCTCTAGTTTTCAGACTGGGAAAACATTAATACATATATTAATTATGTATATTAATACTATTTTATATATGTATGTATATGTGTGTGTATATATATACACACTGGAAGTTACATATATATGTGTGTGTATATATGAAGTTACATTTATATGTGTGTGTATATATAGGAAATTACATATGTATGTATTTGTGTATGTATATATATAACTTTCAGGCCATTTCCCAGATTCTAGTAATATTTATTTTGTGTGACTTTGCTACACTCAGGTATACCTTGTCTTATCACATGGCTTTCTGTCTATCATGGAATACTAGCATCATGTGGAATTTTTTAAAGATGTCCAAGCTATATCACAAATGCTTGAATTCAGAATCTCTAAAGTAGGTCTATAATTACATTTGTTGAAAATATATTTTTCCAAATCCTCTCCAGCACCTGTTGTTTCCTGACTTTTTAATGATTGCCATTCTAACTGGTGTGAGATGGTATCTCACTGTGGTTTTGATTTGCATTTCTCTGATGGCCAGTGATGACGAGCATTTGGAGAGGATGTGGAGAAACAGGAACACTTTTACACTGTTGGTGGGATTGTAAACTAGTTCAACCATTGTGGAAAACAGTATGGCGATTCCTCAAGGATCTAGAACTAGAAATACCATATGACCCAGCCATCGCATTACTGGGTATATACCCAAAGGATTATAAATCATGCTGCTATAAAGACACATGCACACGTATGTTTACTGCAGCACTATTCACAATAGCGAAGACTTGGAATCAACCCAAATGTCCATCAGGGACAGACTGGATTAAGAAAATGTGGCACATATACACCATGGAATACTATGCAGCCATAAAAAAGGATGAGTTCGTGTCCTTTGTAGGGACATGGATGCAGCTGGAAACCATCATTCTCAGCAAACTTTTGCAAGAACAGAAAACCAAACACCGCATGTTCTCACTCATAGGTGGGAACTGAACAATGAGATCACTTGGACATGGGAAGGGGAACATCACACACTGGGGCTTATTATGGGGAGAGGGGAGAAGGGAGGGATGGCATTGGGAGTTATACCTGATGTAAATGACGAGTTGATGGGTGCTGACGAGTTGACGGGTGCAGCACACCCACATGGCACATGTATACATATGTAACAAACCTGCACGTTGTGCACATGTACCCTAGAACTTAAAGTATAATAAAAAAAAGAAAATATATTTTTACACTTGACTCTGATACCAAAAAAAAATCTTTAAAACAATTAATAAGAAACTACAACCTCTAGCATTCATTACAGTAGAGTTGTTGCTACTAGAAAATGCAATATTTAAATGTTTGATCTTATTTTCCCTCTGTCTTGCCTGGCTTGTAGAGATGTGGAAGATATCTTTTTGTGCATGATGAACCAACAAACATGTATGCAAGAGAGTGACACAGATTTTATTTCTCTCAGAGAACAGACAGATGCAATGAAGACACATCTTATCAATGGGTTTTGTTTCTCAAATCAAAGTCAGCTTTTCTTAAACCATTTCCATAGGCCTAGTAGAAACTTAACACATGCTGTAATATGTTGCCTGACAATTATACCTTGCAAATATTTGGATATTTCTATTTTTTTCAGTAGTATCTTAATGGGACGTTGGAAGAAAATACATCAAGGTGGCTAGCAAACACAATTTCAAATTATAAATTAATAAGATTTATAATTTCTGAGTAATGTACAATTTAACATGAAAAATAGATACCATTGTAGCATAAAACCTGGCTAGATTTTAGGCCTAAGTAAAATGTCTAAACGGTTTTATTTTGTTTTAAAAAAAGGCATCAGGCGTTTCTCCTTATTTAGGCTATCTATCTCTGCCTTTTTACTTCCACTGTATTCTAGTCATTGGTTTTATTAAGAGTTACAACTACCTGAGCAAGTACTTTTTCTTCTATTACATATTAACTATTACTCTCACTTTAAATTTTTATGAATCATGTATTCTAAACTACAAATGCATAGCTATGTCCTAACCATGGGTACCATTTTTTATAGTTTGTTTCATTATAAATTCGTAGGCTTATTCATTGTTGCATCATAAGTGAAGAATGTAGGAACTCTCAGTGAAAAGACTCAGAACACCACAAAAGGAACATCTTACTGAATCAATGCATTAGTTGGAAACAGCAGCAAAATAGCTTGTTTTTTCTCCCCTTAATTACACGCTTTACTATTCTTCAGTAGATGGTGCAAACTTTTCACTGTTATTTAAGAATTCTAAGTTTGCTTCATCCATTACTTGTCTTTCATTTTCTGATACTTTGGTATCCTTTCCACGGAATTTTTTCTTTACAATAAAAATAAATACAGTAAGTAAAACAAGTACCGGGAACACTAGGGCTACCTTCAAGCCGAAGAAGGCTCTTCTGTGAAAAGAGAATAAGGAAAATAGATTATTAAATTGTGAAAAATAGCTTACATTTTTTTCTCCCCAGTATGCAGACCTTAAAAGAAAAAACAAACAAACAAACAGAAGTTATAGACACAAATATTAAGAAAGCAATTCTGTTTATTCTTTTCATTGGGACATAAAATTCTTTCCTATTGTTATTTTTTTTTTAATATGAAGCTACAGAAACTAAACTCCGGCTGTCTCTAGCTTTCCTCTGGGAGGGAGAAACATATACAGCTCCAACCCCCTCAAACCATCTCATTCTACCCAAGGGCGGGAGAGAGAAACTGAAAAGCAAGTTTGAAGTTCACAATCCAGAGTTACAGTCTCAGATTGAGACCTTATCATAGAACTGTAGAATGCTACTTTTTCTCCAGCACCTTACACCACATTAATAAACGCTTATATACAGCCATTCCTTTTACCCAGTACATTTTGTCTGGCTGTCAAGAAAAAATTGCAAATCTCATACTAAAAGGCAATAAACACAGTCTGAAAAGAATAAGATTGAAAGCCAGATCCAGGTATATAAGGGATGTTGGAATTATCAAAATGGAAATTTAAAACAACTGTTATTAATTTGCTAAGGGCTCTAATGAGTAATGTAGACAGCATGCAAGAACAGATGAGCAATGTAAACAAGGAGATAAAAATTCGAAGAACCAAAAAGAATCACTAAAGATTAAAAAATACTACAACAGATATGACAAATACCTTAATTTTTTTATTATTAGATAGAGCACAGCTGAGGAAACTATCTTTAAGTACATCCCAATACAAATCTCCAAAATGAAAAGCAAAGAAAAGTAAGACTAGAGGAAAAAAAACAAAACAAAACAGGATAGCCAAGAACTTTGTGATAACTATGCGTGTATAATGGAAATACTTGAAGGGGAGAAAGAAAGGAACAAAAGAAATATTTGAACTAATAAGCACTGAAAGTTTTTCTTGAATGAATGTCAGACACTAAACTACAGACCCAGGAAGCTCAGAAAACACTAAGAAGGAAAATTGCCAGAAAAACTATGCATAGATTTGTTATTTTCAGACTGCAGAAAATCAAAGATGAAGAAAACATCCTGTAAGAAGCCAGAAAAAAAAAAAAAAAAAAAAAAAACCTTATGTATAGAGGAGTAAAAGATTATAACAGACTTCTCTTCAGAAACCATGCACTCCAGAAGAGAGTGGACTGAAATATTTAAAGTGTTAAGAGAAAAATACCTCCAACTTAAAATTCTGTACCCTGTGCAATTATCTGTCAAAAGTTAAGTTGAAATAAAAACATTGTCGCACAATAAAAAACTGAGGGACTGTTTTGCCAGTACACTTGTCTTTCAAGAAATGTTAAAAGAAGTTTGTTAGAGAGAAGGAAAAGGATATAGGTCAGAAACTTGGATATAAAGAAGGGAGAACATCAGAGAAGAAATCAGTTAAGGTAAAACAAAAACAGTTTTATTCTAAATTGATTTAATAGAAAACAGTTTGTTCCAAACAATAATGGCACAATGTGTTTAATAGTATTTAATTTGCATGTTTATTCATATGTTTATGTATGATTACACATAAGTGGAGTAAATGACAGCAATGACACAATGGATAGGAAGGAAGAATGAGGGTTATTCTGGTATTATTAGGTACTCTTACTGTCTGTGAAGTTATAAAGTGTTATTTAAATGTAAACTTGGATTGGTTCTAAATGTCTATTGCAAACTCTAGGAAAACCACTAAATATTTTAATTAAAACGGTACAACTAGTAAACTAATAAATAAGATAAAATGAAATTATATAAAATGCTCAATTAAAACAACAGGAAGACAAAAAGTAGAAGACAAACATAGGATCAAAGAACAAGGGCAGCAAATAGAAAATAGTAACAAATATGGTAATATTAATTCAATTACACTAGTAATCACTTTTAATGTCAATGATCAAAATGCATCAATTAAAAGATCAAAATTAGCTGGGCATGGGGCTGATGTCTGTCATCCCAGCACTTTGGGAGGCCAAGAAAGGAAGAATGTATGAGTCCAGGAATTCGAGACCAAACTGGGCAACAAAGTCAGACCCCATCTCTACAAAAATTCAAGTATTAGCCAGGCATGGTGGTGTACACCTGTGATCCCAGCTACGTGGGAGGCTGAGGCAGGAGGATCCCTTGAGCCCAGCAGGTTGAGGCTACAGTGAGCCATGTTCAAGCCACTGCTCTCCAGCCTGGGTGGCAGAGTGAGACCCTGTCTCAAAAAATATTAATAAGATTGTTGGTGGATTAAAACATTGGCACCGCTGAATATGAAACATGAGGTAAAAATTTAATAAAAGATTTAATGAAATATTTTAAAAAATGTTTTTAATTTCAAATTCCACTTGTTCATTGCTGATTTAAAAATAATTAGACTGAGGAATTAATGCTAATATTAATCAAAAGAAAGTGGGAGTTACTATATTTAAAACAGAGCAGTCTTCAAAGCAAGAAAATTGATCAAGGATTAAAAAAACGCCTTACGTAATAACGAAGGGATCAGTTCTCTTACTGTCCCTTGAAAAACATAACAATTCTTAATACGTAAGCTTTTAAGAATGGAGTATCAAAATATGTTAGGAAAAAATAATAGAACTTCAAAAAGAAATGAAGCCCTCAACATGGTCAACAGGTTCCTGAAAACTAGTAAATTTAAGTGAAATTTTATATTGTATAATGAAACCAATTTTACCACAGATAATTGGTGTAAACAAGAGTTAAGTTCCTATGGCATACAGTATATTGTTTTGCTTAATGTCAGTTTCTAAGAACCTATTGACAATAAGTGGAGAATTAATGTAAATGAATCCATAATTGTGTTAGGAGACTTCAAAATGCCTCTATCAGAAATGGGCAAATCTAGCAGGCAAAAATCAGTAAGGACATAGTTTAACTCAATGACACTATCAATCAACAGCATATAATGAACACTTGTAGACTACTCCATCAAACAGCAACAGACTACAAAGTCTTCCCAAGCTCACATGGATTATTCATTGAGATAGACCACATTCTGAGATATGAAACATTTCTTAAAAAATTTAAAAGAATGGAAATCATGCAACGTATTTCCTCAGACCACAATGGAATTAAACTAGAGTTCAATAACAGAAAGATAACTGGAAAATCTTAATATATGTGAAGATCAAACAATACACTTCTAAGAAACATATGAGTCAAGGTGAAATCTCATGAGAAATGTAAACATATTTGAAATAAGAGAAAATAAAATTATAGTATCAAAAGTTATGGGATGCCACAAAAGCAGGGTTAGAGAAAAATTTGTAGCATTAATGCATATATTTAAAATGAAGGAATATCTGAAATCTATGGCTTAATCTTTTACCTTAACAAAGTAGAAAAAGAAGAGTAAATTAAATTCAAAGTAAGCAGAATTAAAGAAATAATGAAAAGTAGAGCACATATCAATGAAATTTAAAACAGAACATGAACAGAGAAAATCAACAGAAACAAAAGCTATTCCACTGAAAAAAAAAAACAGTAAAATTGATGAGCCCCTTGCCAGGCTAATGGAGATAGAAAGAAATACACGATTTATAAATATCAGAATTGAAAGATGGAACATCACTGCAGATCCCATAGACCTTAAAAGGATTAAAAAAAAGAATGTCATGAACAGCACTATGGCCCCAATTTTATTAACCTCAACGAAATGGACCAATTCCTTGATAGATACGATCTACCTAAATTCACACAAGAAGAAATAGACCATCTGAATAGGCCTATATCTGCTAAATAAATGAATCAATAATTCATAACCTTCTAAAACAGAAATCACCAAACCAAGGTGGGCTCATGGATGAGTTCTATCAAACACTCACTTAAGAATTTATACCAATTCATTATAATCTCCTTCATAGGATAGAAGCAGCAGGAATAGTTCCTGTCTCATCCCATGAGGTCAGCATTATCCTACTACACAAAGCAGACAAACATATTACAAGAAAAGAAAACTACAGAGCAATAAATCTCACAAATATAGATGCAAAGATTCTCAAAAATAGCTAATTGAATCCAAAATTATATAAAAAATTATATGCAACAACAAAGTGGAATGTATCTCAGGTTTATAAGACTGGTTCAACATTCAAAAATGAATTATATAATTCGTTATATTAACAGGCTAAAGATGAAAAAAAAATCACACGATCACATCAGAAAATGCAGAAATGCATTTGAGAAAACCAAACACACATTCATGACTAAAACTCTCATTAAACCAGGAATAGAGAACTTTATCAATCTGATTTAAAAAAATCTGCCAAAATCCTACACTTATCATACTTCACGTCAAAGAACCCAAAGATTTCCTGCCAAGGTCTGGAACAAGGAAAGGATGTCACCTCCCATGACTGATTTTCAACATGGTACCGGAAATCCTAGTTAATGTGATTTAAAAAAAAATGAAAAGGGAATGAAATGTATACAAGCTGAAGGGAAGAAACAAAACTGTCTTTTTTTTTTTTTTTTTAACATATGTGTATGTAGAAAGTCTCAAATAATAGACAAAAATACCCTGGAACTAATAAGCTATTATAGTAAGATTGCAGGATACAAGATGAATATAACAAAATGAAAAGTTTTCTTATATATTATCAATGAACAAGTAGAATTTGAAATTAAAAACACATTACTATTTACATTGGTACCCCTGAATATGAAACATGAGGTAAAAATTTAATAAAATATATACAAAAGCTGCATGCAGAACACTATAAAATTCTGATTAAATAAATCAGAGAAGAACTAAAAAAAGAAATGATATTCCATGTTCATGTACAGTATAGAAAGACTCAATATTGTCAAGATGTCAGTTCATCCCAGTTTGATATACAGATTCAATGCACTCCCAATCAAAATCTTCATTAATTATGTTGTGGACATTGACAAACTAATTCTAAAGTTTATATGAAAAGGTAAAAGATACTGAATAGCCAAGACAATACTCAAGGAAAAGAACAAAATGATAGTATTGATACTACCTGACCTCAAGACTTACTATAAAGCCGCAGTAATAAAGACAGTGTAATTTTGGTAAAATAATATACAAATATATCAGTGGAAAGAACAAATAGCCCAGAAAAAGACCCACTTAAATATAGTCAACTGATCTTTAATAAAGAACTAAGGCAATACAATAGAGAAAGAGTTAATATTTTCAATAAATGGTGCTGGAATAGCTAGATATCCATATGCAAAATAGTGAAATTATGCTTCACAAAAATTAACTCAAAATGACAAATGTAAAATGTAAAACTATAAAAAATATAAAATGTAAAACTGTAATCTATGAGGTAACACAGGAGAAAACCACCTAGGATTTGTTTATGACTTTTTAGATGCAACAGCAAAAGCACAATTCATTAAATAAATCATTGATAAGCAGGTCTTCATTAAAATTAAAACTTTCTGAATAGAACAGTTATCCAGGCATGTATCTTAGGTTTGCAAGACTGGTTCAACATTCAACTATCAATTTGTCTTGGCTATTCAGTATTCAACTGTCTTGCTTATTCAGTATTCAAATATTGATTATATAATTCATTATATTAATAAGCTAAATAAGATAAATAATCCCAAAATTACATCAATAGGAGGCTAAGGGAGGAGGATCGCTTGAGCCCAGGAGTTCAAGACTACAGTGACCTAAGAAGGTGCCACTGCACTCCTGTTTGGGCAACAGAGCAAGACCCATTTCTGAACAAAAAAAAAAAACAAAAACAAATTCTTCTCTGAGTAAGTGAGAAATACACTGTCAAGATGATAAAATGAGAGCCAGAGGACACAGACTGAGAGAAAATATTCACAAAAGACATCCAAATAATAAATATGGGAAATCTCTGTGCTTTCTGCTCAATTTTACAAAGAACTCTTAAAACTGAACAATTTAAAGAAAAAAAACAGTTAAAAAAAATGGGCCAAAGACCTTAACAGATACTTCTCCAAAGAAAATGTAGAGGTGGTAAATAAGCATATAAGAAGATGCTTCACATCTTATGTCATCAAGGAAATGCAAATTTAAGGCAAATTTAAACAACAATGAGATACTACTATATACCTAGGAGAATGGCCAACATCCAGAACACTAAACATTAAATGTGGATAAGGAAGTGGAGCAACAGAAACTCTCATTCATTGTTGGAGAAAATGCAAAATGATACTGACACTTTTGAGGCCAGTCTGACATTTTTAAATAAAATATACATATTTTTGCCATATGATCAAGTAATTGCACTTTGGTGTTGATCCAAAGGAGTTGATATCTGTATCTACACAAAAAAACTGCACACAGATATCTATAGAACTTTTAATTATAATTGCCAAAACCTGGAAGCAATCAAGATGTCCCTCAGTAGACAAAACTGTGGTATATCTAGACAATAAATTATTGTTCAATGCTAAAAAGAAATAATCTATCAAACAAACACCTAGAGGAAACTTCAATGCATATTACTGAGTAGAGAAGCTACTCTGAAATGGTTACATAATGTATGGTTACAACTATGTGATCTCAAACAGACAAAACTATGGAAATAGTGAAAAGACTAGAGGTTTCCAGGGATTAGAGGGAAAGGAGGGCAGAGCACAGAGGGTTTTTAGGGCAGCAAGACTACTTTTTATGATAGTGTAATGGTGGATTATATATCATTATATGGTCATGCAAACCCATTGAAAGTTCCACAACAAAAGTGAAACCTGATGTAAACTATGGATCATGAATGATAAAGATACGTCAATATGGGTTGTCAATTGTAACCAATGTACCACCCTGATGGGAAATGTTGGTAATGGGAGAGGCTATGCATGTGTTGGAGCAGGCAGGATATGAGAAATCTCTGTGCTTTCTCCTCAATTTTACTGTGATTCTAAAACTAGTCTAAAAAATAAAGTCCTTTAATAATCATAAGATAATCATTTAACTTTCTGTGTATTAATTGGAAAATAACTGCTCTTTTAAAAATTTCCACTTTAAACAATCCAGCAGTGAACACAGGTGACAAATAAGGGCCATGTGTGAGCTATAATATGTCAGGAGAGTTGTAAAGAGGGATGGTTATTTCTAGCTGGCTGAGGTGGTGCAAACTTTTGAACAAAGGGTGTATGAGATAAGCTTGAAGCATGCACTGGATGTCAGAAGCCTAACACTTGCCTTAATTGGCTAAAATCAAGGTGTTGGTAGAGCTGCATCTTTTTTAAAATTATTATTTATTTATTTTTGAGATGGAGTCTCACTCTGTTGCCCATGCTGGAGTACAGTGGCAGGATCTTGGCTCACTGCTACGTCTACCTCCCAGGTTCCAGTGATTCTCCTACCTCAGCCTCCTGAGTAGTTGGGATTACAGGCGCCTGCCACCACACCAGGCTAATTTTTGTATTTTTTAGTAGAGATGGGGTTTCACCATGTTGGCCAAGCTGGTCTCTAACTCCTGACCTCAAATCATCCACCTTCCTTGGCCTCCCAAAGTGCTGGGATTACAGGCATAAGCTACCGCGCCCGGCCCTGCATTTTTTTTTCTGTAAACTCTAGGATCTGTTTCCTTGTCTTTTTCCACTTCTAGAGGCGACCTACATTTCTTGGCTTCTGGGCCCTTTCTTCCAACTTCAAAACCAGCAACAATATGCATAGTCTTTCTCAATCACATCCCTCTGATCTCTTCTGTTGCTTCCCACTTACATACACACATACATATATATGTGTGTGTGTACACAACACATACACATACACGCATTTCCTTTTAGTTTTACGTAAACCATCACTAAAGGAAAGGAAACTAGTATGGTTTTTTTTTTTTTTTTTTAATTGTTTTAGGGGTCTTTTCATACTGAAACTAAAGTAACTAAAGTAATGGCTATCCTAAAATGTGATGTTAATGCTTGGATTTGGTGATCATTGCTTTGGGGAGATTCTGAGGAGCATCTTGTCAGTTGCCCTTAAAATGAGTTATAATTCCAATTAAAAATAAACACTTTCTTAAAATTATGTCATTAATGTAAATTTAGTAAGTGTTGCTTTTTTATTTCTTTCCATACTTTTATTCATAGAAATAAAATCTAGCATTGAGGAAGACATTTTGTATAATAAGACTTAAAGTTAGGAGAATGTGGGGTAGTGAATGCTGCTTTACTAGAATTCCAGCAAAAGCCAGATCATTACTTGTTGGGAATGTTAGACAGTGAATTTACGCATTAAGTGAGAGAAAGTTCTTCTAATAAATTTGACCCAGGGAGTTTTCTCCAGGGATTTAACCTGAACTAAGAAACATTCCCCACTTTACATAAATAATAGCATGCTCCATGTATTCTTTATGCTTTCTTTTTTTCTTAACATAACAATATATTGTGAATAGGGTCCATATTAGAAAATACGTATCTTTTTTCTTCTTTTTTTAAGAACTCAGTATATTCATTTGCCTGCATGTGTCATTATTTGATACCTTATTTATATTTACATGTTTTCAGTATTTTGGGAATATACCTAGCTACAGGATAAATTTCTAGAAGTACTCCCACTGGCTCAAAGTCATTTACTTTGCAATCACAATCTGCAATCAACACCTTTGTTGACAATCTGGGTGACTTTTAATTGCAATTCTGTTATTGTCAATGAAAAAAAAAGATGTTCATCTTTTCATATGTTTCATAACCTCTAGTGACTTTTTTGGAAAATGTTTGATGATTTTTTTTTTACTATTTCCTATATTTTATAGCAATTTTAGTTTTCCAGAAAAATTGTACAGAAAGTATGGAGGGCTCCCTGCCCAACATGTGCAGTTTCTCCTATCATTAACCCCTTGTATTAGTACAGCATATTTGTTCCAAATGATGAAAGAATACTCATATATTATTCAGTCCATATTTTACATTAGAGTTCACTTTTTATGTTGTAAATTTCCAAAGGTTTGGCAAATGCATAATATTATGATCCAACATTATAATATCGTGTAGAATAGTTTCACTGGCCTAAAAATGCCTTGTGTCAGACCTATTCATCAATCCCTTCTCCCCACTGAGCCCCAAGAAACAACTGATCTTTTCATTGTCCATTGTTTTGCCTTTTCTACAAAGTTATACAGTTAAAATTATACAATCTGAAGCTGTTGTAGGCTGTCTTCTTTTATTTACCATTTAAATTTCCTTTCTTTTTGTAGATTGATAGCTCATTTTTTTAATTGATTGATGTGGTTTGGATTTGTGTCTCTGCCCAAATCTCATGTCAAATTGTGGGAGGGGCCTGGTGGGGGATGATTGGTTTATGAGGGTGGATTTCCCCCTTTCTGGTCTCAAGATAGTGAGTTATGAGATCTGATGGTTTAGAAGTGTATGGTACTTACACCTGTGCACTCTCTCTCTCTGTCTCTCCTGTTGCCATGAGAAGATATGCTTTGCTTCCCCTTTGCCTTCTGCCACGATTGTAAGTTTCCTGAGGCCTCCCAGTTATGCTTCCTCTAAAGCTTGTTGAACTGTGAGTGAATTTATCCTGTTTTCTTCATAAACTACCCAGTTTCATATAGTTCTTTATAGCATCCTGAGAATGGACTAATACATTGATGACTAATATTCCATTGTATGAATGTACCACAGTTCAATTATTTGTTTACCTATTAAGGACATCTTAAATGCTTCCACTTTTTTGCATTCGAATGCAGGGTTTTTTTGTGGGCATGTTTCAAATTAATTTAGGTAAATATCTGGGAGCATGATGGCTTAATCATACAATAAATCTATTTTTGCTTTGTAAAAAACTTTAACTCTGTCTTCCAACATGGCTGTACCAGTTTACATCACCACCAGCAATGAAAGAAAATTCCTGTTATCTCTTTCTTGCCAGCATTTGGTGTTGTTTTTGTTAATTTTTGAGAGCTTTTTATATACATCAGACATTTGCCTGTGTCTGTGTCTGACTTAGAAATTCTTCCAATTTATCTTTTGTTTTTGAACTTCACTTAAAATAAGTTTTGGTGATGTAGTTTTTAAAATATTTTATTATTTGTTCCTTTTTTATCTTCTTTGTTTTAACATTTATTTTAGGTTCAGGAGTACATGTGCAGGTTTGTTATATAGGTAAATTGCATGCTATGCAGGTTGGGTGTATAGACTTATTGTCACCCAGGTAATAATCATAGTCACTTATAGCTTTGTATCTTCATCCTCCTCTCACCCTCCATCCACAAATAGACCCCAGTGTCTCTTGTTCCCTTCCTTGTGTCCATATGTACTCAATGTTTAGCTCCCACTTAAAAGGGAGAACATGTGGTATTTGATTTTCTGTTCCATATTATTCAAAATCACTAATTATTAGAGAAATACAAATCAAAACTGCAATGAGATACCATCTCACACTAGTTAGAATGGCTATTGTTAACAAGTAAAAAATAACAGATACTGACAAGGTGGTGAAGAAAAGGGAACACTTATATGTTACTGGTGGAATTGTAAATTAGTTCTGCCATTGTAGACAGTAGTCTGGTGATTTATCAGAGAATGTAAAACAAAATGACCATTCAGCCCATTAATTGTATTAGTGGGTATAAACCCAGAGCAATAAAAATCCTTCCACCATTTGTTTTTAAACTATCATTTGGGGCATTTGGGTCATACTTAGTGTTATAGTTTCGTTGTGTCCCCATCCAAATCTCATCTTGAACTATAGTTCCTATCATCCCCAAATGTCGTGGAAGGGACCCAGTGAGAGGTAATTGAATTATGAGGATGGTTACCTCCATACTGTTCTCACAGTGAGTGAGTTCTCCCGAGATCTGATGGTTTTATAAAGTGCTTTTCTCCCTCTTTGCTTGGCACTTCTTCTTGCTGCTGCCATGTGAAGAAGCATGTGTTTGCTTCCCCTTCTGCTATGATTCTAAGTTTCTGAAGGCCTCTCCAGCCATCTAGAACTGTGAGTCAATTAAACCTCTTTCCTTTATAAATTACCCAATCTTGAGTATGTCCTTATTAACAGTGTGAGAATGGACTACTACAGTAAATAGGTACCAGGTAAGGGGGGACTGCTGTAAAGATACCCCAGAATGGGGAAGCAACTTTGGAATTTGGTAATGGGCAGAGGTTGGACTTGTTTGGAGGGCTCAGAAGAAAACAGAAAAATGTTGGAAACTTTGGAACTTCCTAGAGACTTGAAGGGCTCAGAAAACAGGAAGATGTGGGAAACTGAAACTTCCAAGAGTCTTGTTGAACAGCTTTGAACAAAATGCTGATAGTGATATGAATGATAAAGTCCATGCTGACATGGTCTTAGATGGAGATGAGGAACTTGTTGGGATCTGGAGGAAAGGTCACTGTTGCTATGCAAAGAGTTGGGTGACATTTTGCCCCTACCCTAGAGATCTGTGGAACTTTGAACTTGAGAAAGATAATTTAGGGTATCTGGTGGAAGAAATTTATAAGTGGCAAAGTGTTCAAGAAGAGGCAGAACATAAAAGTTTGAAAAATTTGCAGCCTGATGATGCAGTAGAAAAGAAACCCATATTCTGGGGAGAAATTCAAGCCAGCTGCAGAAATTTACATAAGTAATGAGAAGCCTAATGTTAATTGCCAAGATAATGGGGAAAATGTCTCCAGGGCTTGTCAGAGAACTTTGGGGCAGCCCCTCCATCACAAGCCAGGAGGCCTAAGAGGCAGTACTGATTTTGTGGGCTGGGCCCAGGGACTCCTGCTGTGTGTAGCCTAGATTCCCAGCCACTCCAGCCATTTTTAAAAGAGGCCATGGTACAGCTTGGGCCATGGCTTTAGAGGTTGCAAGCCCCAAGCCTTGGCAGCTTCTGTGTGGTGTTGAACCTGCAGATGCACGAAAGTCAAGAATAGAGGTTTGGGAACCTCTACCTAGATTTCAGAACATGTATGGAACTGCCTGGATTTCTAAGCAGAAGCTTGCTGCAGGGATGGGGCCCTTATGCAGAATCTCTGCTAGGACAGTGTGGAAGGGAAATGTGGGGTTGGAACCCCCACACAGAGTCTCACTGGGGCACTGCCTAGTGTGGCTGTTAGAAGATGCCAACCATCCTCTATACCCCAGAATGGTAGACCCACCAACACTTTGCTTTGTGTGCCTGAAAAAGCTGCAGACACAATGCCAGCCCATAAAAGCCGCCTGAAGGGAAGCTGTACCCTGCAAAGCCACAGTGGTAGAGCTGTCCAAGGCCATGGGAGCCCACCTCTTGCATCTGTGTGACCTGGGAGTGAGACATGGAGCCAAAGGAGGTCATTTTGGAGCAGTAAGTTTTAATGACTGCCCTATTAGATTTGAGGCTTGCATGGGGCCTGTAGCCTCTTTGTTTTGGCCAATTTCTCCCATTTGGAATGGGTGTTTAAACCAATGCTTGTCCTCCCCATTGTACCTAGGAAGCAACTTACTTGCTTTGATTTTACCAGCTCATATGCAGAAGGGACTTACTTTGTCTCAGATGAGACTTTGGACTTGGAATTTTCAGTTAATGCTGAAATGAGTTAAGACTTTGGGGGCCTAGTGGGAAGGCATAATTGTGTTTTGAAATGTGAGGACATGAGATTTGAGAGGGGCCAGGGATGGAATGATACGGTTTGGCTGTGTCCCCACCCAAATCTCATCTTGAACTGCAGTTCCCATAATCCCCATGTGTCATGGCAGGGACCCAGTGGGAGGTAATTGTATCATGGATATGGTTACGTCCATGCTCTTCTCATGAAAGTGAATGAGTTCTCATGAGTTCTGATGGTTTTAAAAGGGGCTCTTCCCTTCCTTCACTCTGCACTTCTTGCTGCTGCCATGTAAAGAAAGATGTGTTGGCTTCCTTTTCTGCCATAATTGTAAGTTTCCTGAGGTCTCCCCAGATCTGAAAAACTGTGAGTCAATTAAACCTCTTTCCTTTATAAATTACCCAGTCTTGGGTATGTCTTTATCAGCAGTGTGAGAATTGACTAATACACTTAGAAACACATTTTGTTTCCTCCTAGATAATTAAAAGAAATCCTATATGAGTAGTTGTAATACTTATAGTTTCACATGTAAAATTTGTGTATTTGGTCAATATATAAATTTCAAATTAGAGTTTCTATAATAGGTAAGGTACAATTGTAGCAGCTTCTTTTCTTCCAGATGATTACCCAGTTATCTTAATGTCACTAAGAGAATACCTTTGCCTATGAAGAGTATTGAAACATTTTTTTTCCATATTTTTCTCAATGACCATATAACCAGAAGCCCAGCTGGTCATTCTATGTCTTCCTAGAGAAGCCAGAGGAGGAGAATTTTGTAATAAAAAGGGATTAAAATACAAATCCTAACTGTATTTCTTTTAGTTGTGCTATTTTGGACAAGTTATTCATTATTCTTAAAACTTGTATTCTTCATAAAGAAGAAGGAGAAAATAACAATTTTCTATAGTTTCTATGATTATTAAAATGAGATACCAGAATGCCTGACACAATACTAAATACAAAGCAAGTGTTCACTATATGGTAGCTATCACTATTAATATTATAATCACACTAAAAATGATAGACTTTAGAAATTAATATAGTCAAAGAAAAAATCTATTAATAAAATATATTTATGACAACTTACCCCAAAAATGTGGAATTATATATCCTACAAGCCCCTCGTGCTCCACAGCTGGTGGTGGACCACTTCATACACGTTGTATCAATCAGAGCCCCAAAATATATTGGAACTAGAATTCCTCCTGTAACATGAGATAAGAAGATATCAATCCAAGTGAAATGCTTCAAATGTAACTGGGTGATATTCTACACTGATACATTTTGAGTTAAAAAAAGTTTAATACTTTGGAAAGTTATTCCATTGTTTTGACTTACATCCACCCAAGAATCAAAATTGTTAGGAATCTCTAAGGCCTAAATCATATGGTAATGTCCTAGACATACCTGATCTACTATTCTCTCCCTATACTCATAGGGAAGAAGGGGCATTATATACCTATATACTCTGTTCTTCCTATAACATCAATTAACTTAAACTTGATTGGTAAAAGGGGAATGTTATTAGTAAAACATGAAAATCATGTTGATTCATATAAAATTTGTCTTAGGCAAGAAAGACTGGATTACTGGGAATAAAATTACAACTTTATGGGAAAAGGAAAAAACTCTCACCTCAACTGCTGCAAAGTCAAAGATTTTTAATACTATTTTAAGAAAATTAAAAAGTGAATGCTTACATCAGGATTCCCTCCCCAGAGACGTTCAGGCCCAGCTTCAAAGAGTGCTCAGCTACTGGCCAGTTTTACTTCTTTCTGGGCTCAGAGTACCATTTCCTCCTAGTTGGTGCTCTTAAAGCCCACAATCCAGCATTTTCTTTCCATTGATTTAATGTTTTTCTTAATATCTCCTAAAGCAGCCTAGGCTGTATAGGTTAGGGTCGCTGATAAATTTTGCTTCTGTTAGTGATCTTACCACAATAGCACATACATTTCAATGGTCAGTCCCTAAGGCAATTTTTATTTGTAGTGCATGATTTCACGGAAGGTACAGCATTCCAGGAATACAATTGTTTATATGACAAGTATACATTCTGAGATTAACTCCTAGTTTTAAGCATAGGTAATTTGGTCAAAATTCTGAAGGACATCATAGTACGGAGCTATCCTTCAGATGTCAGAACTGAAGCATACAAGATTTTACTTTGTTCTTGTTCTTTTTTGTGGTTCATACTTTTCAGATTTTATTTTGTCAGAAAACATGACAACGATTTGTATAAGACAGTTTACTGATTCTGCTTATTTTTAATCATTCTCGATTTTCTGAGAGTAAGAAATATTAGAATCACAAGGGAATAGTGCCTGAGGCCAATGTAGCTGAGGCAATCTAGTACTGACAAAATGGGTGAGAAATTTGCAGATTTCAAAAACTCAGAAGCACCTTTGAAAAATGAAAAATAAATGCCAATAATTAATTTTCTTCACATTATGCCACTGATTTAAATAAACTTTGTGAAGTAAATGTGTTAACTAACAAACTAGGACTTAATTACTGGAATTAAAAACCTCTGATGACCTATTTTCTAAATAATGTTTTCAGTTTAATACACTATAGATTATAATAGACTTTCCACAGTTTATACACATATCATATTTAAGACGACTGTTTGTGAATTGGAAGTTTGATACTGAGTATGGATTTTTCCCATAGAGGCATTTGAGCTTCATTGTGGCATATAGTGGACACACTGAAATTGGATGCTCACAATTAGGATGGCCAGATTCATTTTTTTCTATTTTATGTTGCTAAAATAATTTCCATTTTCATAGTCTCATTTCAACATATCAGAAGAAATACTAACTACCCAGAACTATTTTCAGCCTCTGTGTTCCAAGTTCAAAGAGTGAGGTATCTTCTCTGAATCTGAAGGTAGAGAACTGCCAAGATTACAGAGACTGGAAGATTAGGGACACAGAAAGGGAATACTGGGAAGAGAACTGATGTAACCCTGCAGCATCTCCCATCTTCTCTCTCCTATTCCCTTTGCATTTCTTTTTACCTTTCAGGATCTGTGACCTTCTCACCAAATACACTTCATGACAACTCGATTGTAATTTGGCCATACTTTTTCCTTTGCTTGCATGGGTCCCAGAAACTGAATCCTCCCACTTCCTTTTCTTTTTGCCATCGGTGGTTACCTATGGGTCATAATCAGTCCTCTGCACCAATCCCTAGATGAATGATGGCCTTTTCCTACTTTCCAGGAATAGGCATATAAGATTTACAGTTCTTACGAAAGAACACTCACGGGGGTGAGGCTAGACATTGTTTAACAACAGGTATCTGTGCAGTAAAAAAGGCAAATGGTAACAAGGGAGAAAGGGTAATTTTCTAAATCTTTTCTAATCAACTTTGAATATTTAAAATATAGGCCTCTAAAAGGTAGCAGATAGGAGGCAGGACTAGCTTGCAGCCCACTTGGACAAACAGAGCAGCATGTGGACTCACATTGTGAACTTTTTCTCCAAGAATTACCATAGCAACATACTGGGAAAGCTGAGAGAGTCCACAAACCTTTGAAGAAAGTATATCACCAGCTGCAGGCTCCCTTAGATGACAAAAAAAACTGAGTCAGCTTCCTTTCTCAGCACGGAGGCTGGAGGTCAGGGCCAAGTTCTCAGCCTTGGTCACCAAATACCTGGTAATAGACTCAGTGCTGTTGGGGGTCACAGTCGCAGTGAGACCAGCCTGTAGGACTGCATGCTAGACAGAAGCAGGGTAATGCCTGTTACTGCTATTTCCCCCGCACCCGCTCCTGGCCCGCTGCCACTTCCTTTGAGATCTGTGTGACTTAGCAGAGGCAGCCATCATTCCCTTGGGAACATAACTTCATTGGCCTGGGAACCACACCCCCATCCCACACAGCAGCCACAGCAAGCCCCACCCAAGGAGAGTTTGAGCTCAGACATGCCTATCTCTGACCCCACCTAATGATCTTTCTCTACCTGCCCTGGTTACTGATGACAAGAACATAAGCTCTTAGCAGCTCTAAGGCCCTGCCCACCAACCGAGAAACCTGAATACTTAACAGGATGACCCTAGGGCAAGTTTGCTTCCTCTCTATAGTACTGCAGCTGATGTAATCTTGAAAGCACCACCTCCTGGCTGGAGGCCAACCAACACAAAACCAGTGAACTAAATGAAAACACAACCAAGGACCCTCACACAGTCCACTTCACTCTCCTGCTACCTCTGCCAGAGCAAATGCTGGTATCCATGGCTGAAAGACCTGAAGATGGATCGCATCACAGGACTCTTTGCAGAAACTCCGCAGTACCAATCCAGAGCCCAGTAGCTCCACTGAGTGGCTAGACCCAGAAGAGTAAAAACAATCACTGCAGTTCAACTATCAGGAAGTCCCACCCCTAGGGCAATGAGGAGAATGCCACGTCAAAGGAGCACCCTATGGAACAAAAAAATCTGAACAGCAGCCCTTGAGCCCCAGATCTTCCCTCTGTCATAATCTACACAACGAGCAGGAACGATAAAAACAATTCTGATAATATGAAAAAACAAAGTTCTTTAACACCCTCAAAAGATCACACCAGTTCACTAGCAATGGATCTAAACCAAGACAAAACCCCTGAATTGCCAAGAAAATAATTCAGAAGGTCCATTATTAAGCTAGTCAATGAGGCGCCAGAGAAAGGTGAAGTCCAACTTAAGGAAATAAAAAACATGATATAAGATATGAAAGGAAAATTTCTCAGTGAAATAGATAAGATAAATCAAAACCAATCACAACTTCTGGAAGTCAAGGACACACTTAGAGAAATGCAAAATGCACTGGAAAGTCTTAGCAATAGAATCAAACAAGCAGAAGAAAGACCTTCAGAGCTCAAAGACAAGGCTTTCAAATCAAATCAATTCATCAAAGAGAAAGAAAAAATAATTTTAAAAAATAAACAAAGCCTCCAGGAAGTTTGGGACTAGGTTAAGCATCCAAACCTAAGAATAATTGGTGTTCCCAAGGAAGAAGAGAAATCTAAAAATCTGGAAAGCAGATTTAAGGGAATAATCAAGGAAAACTTTCCCAGCCTTACTAGAGATCTAGACATCCAAATACAAGAAGCTCAAAGAACACCTGGGAAATTCATCACAAATAGATTATCAGCTAGGCACATATTCATCAGGTTATTTAAAATCAAGATGAAGGAAAGAATCGTAAGAGCTGTGAGGCAAAAACATCAGCATCACGTAACATATAAAGGAAAACCTATCAGAATTCCAGCAGATTTATCACCAGAAACTCTACAAGCTGGGAGGGATTGAGTTCCTATTTTTAGCCTCCTTAAACAAGAAAGTTATCAGGCAAGAATTTTGTCTCCAGCAAAACTAAGCTTCATAAATGAAGGAAAGATACAGTCTTTTCAAGACAAACAAATGCTGAGAGAATTTGCCACTAACAAGCTGGCACTACAAGAACTGCTAAAAGAGCTTTAAATCTTGAAACAAATCCTCAAGATACACCAAAATGTAACTTCCTTAAAGCATAAATCTCACAGGACCTGTATAACAATCACACACACACACACACACACCCCCCCCCACACACCCACACCCACCCCAAGGTATTCTGGCAGCTAGCACGATGAATAGAATAGTACCCCACATCTCAATACTAAGGTTGAATGTAACTGACCAAAATGCCCAACTTAAAGTATATACAATGGCAGAATGGATAAGAATTCACCAACCAAGTTTCTGCTGTCTTCAGGAGAGACTCACCTAACACATAAAGACCCACATAAACTTAAAGTAAAGGAGTGGAAATAGATATTCCACATAAAGGGGCACTAGAAGTGAGCAAGAGTAGCTATTCTTATATTAGAAAAAACAGACTTTAAAGCAACAGCAGTTTAAAAATACAAAGGGGCACATTATATAATGATAAAAGAACTAGTCCTATAGGAACATATCACAATCTTAAATATATATGCACCTAACACTGGAGCTCCCAAATTTATATATAAAAAAATTACTACAAGATCTAAGAAATGAGGTAGACAGCAACTCAATAATAGTGGGGGACTTTAATACTCCACTGACAGTGCTAGACAGGTCATCAAGATAGAAAGTCAGCAAATAAACAATAGACTCAAACTATACCCTAGAAAAAAATGAGCTTAACAGATACTTACCGAAATTCTGCCCAATGACTGCAGAATATACATTCTATTCATCAGCACATGGAACATTGTCCAAGATAGACCATATGATAGGCCACAAAACATGTTTCAGTGAATTTAAGAAAGTGGAAATTATATCGAGTACTCTCTCAGACCACAGTGAAAGAAAATTGGAAATTAAAAGAAAAAGGAACACCAAAAATCATGCAAATACATGGAAATTATATAACCATCTCCTAAATGATTGTTGGGTCAACAATGAAACCAAAATGGAAATTTAAAAAAGTTTTGAACTGAATAAAAATAGTGCCAAAACTTATCAAAACTTCTGGGATACAGCAAAATAGGTACTAAGAGGAAAGTTCATAGCTTTAAATGCCTACATCTAAAGGTCTGAAAGAGCACAAATAGACAACATAAGGTCACATCTTATGGAACTAGAGAAACAAGAACAATCCAAACTCAAAGCCAATTGAAGAAATAACAAAGATCAGGGCAGAATTAAGTGAAATTGAAACAACAACAACAACAAAAAATACAAAATATAAGTGAAAGAAAAATCTGGTTCTTTGAAATGATAAATGAAATTGATAGACCATTAGCAAGCTTAACCAAGAAGAGAGAAGATCAAAATAAGCTCAATTAGAAACTAAATGGGAGATATTACTACTGATACCACAGAAATACAAATGATTATTCGAGACTACTATAACACCTTTGAGTGCATAAACTAGAAAATCTAAAGGTGATGGATAAATTCCTGGAAATAAACAACCCTTAAACCAGGAATAAATAGAAACTCTGAACAGACCAACAAAAACCAGTGAGACTGAAATGGTAATCTAAAACTGCCAACAACAACAACAAAAAAGTCCAGAACCAGACAGATTCGCAGCTGAATTCTATCAGGAATTCAAAGAATTGTGACCAATCCTATTGACACTGTTCCACAGGATAGAGAAGGAAGGTATTCCTCCTAAATTTTCTATAGAGCCAGTATCACCCTCAAATCCAAACCAAGAAAGGATATAACAAAAAAGAAAACTACAGACCAATATCCCTGATGAACATAGAAGCAAAAACCCTCAACAAAATACTAGCTAACTCAATCTAATAGCAGATCAAAAAGATAATTCACCATGATCAAGTGGGTTTCATACCAGGGATGTAGGGATGATTTAACATCCACCAGTCAATAAATGTGATACACCACGAAACAGAATTAAAAACAAAAATCACATGATCATCTCAATAGATGCAGAAAAAGCATTTGACAAAATCAGGCATCATTTTATGATTAAAACCCTCAGTAAAATTGGCATGGAAGAGACACACCTTAAAGTAACAAAAGCCATCTATGGCAAATCCACAGCTAACATTTTATTGAATGAGGAAAAGTTGAAAGCATTCCCCCTGAAAACTGAAACAAGATAAGGATGCCTACTTTCACCACTTCCATTAAACATAGTACTAGAAGTCCTAGCCAGAGCAATCAGAGAAGAGAAAAAAAATCAAAGGCATCCAAATTGGTAAAAAGGAAGCCAAACTGTCACTGGTGATATGATTGTAAACACAGAAAGACCTAAGGACTCATCCAAAAAGCTCCTAGAGCTGGTGAATGAATTCAGCAAAGTTTCAGGATACAAAAATCAATGTATACAAATCAGTAGCTCTGCTACACACCAACAGTGACTAAGTGGAGAATCAAATCCAGAACTCAACCCCTTTTACAATAGCTGCAAAAAAATAAAATAATTCTTAGGAATATACCTAACAAAGGAGGTGAAAGACTTCTAAAAGAAAAACTACAAAACACTGCTGAAAGAAATCACAGATGACAAAAACAAATGGAAACACATCCCATGCTCATGACTGGGCAGAATCAATATTGTGAAAATGACCATACTGCCACAAGCAACCTGCAAATGCAATGCAATTCCTGTCAAAATACCACCATCATTCTTCACAGAACTAGAAAAAATAATCTTAAAATTCACATGGAACCACGTAAGAGCCTGCATAGCCAAACAATGCTAAGCAAAACAAAAAAATCTGGAGGCATCACATTATCTGGCTTCAAACTATACTATAAGGCCATGGTCACTAAAACAGCATGGTACTGGTATAAAAATAGGAACATCGACCAATAGAACAAAATACAGAACCCAGATATAAAGCCAAATACTTACAGCCAACTGATCTTTGACAAAGCAAACAAAAATATAAAGTGGAGAAAGAATACCCCAGTCAACAAATTGTGCTGGGATAATTGGCAGGTCACATGTAGAGGAACAAAACTGGATCCTCATCTCTCACCTTATATGAAAATCAACTCAAGATGAATCAAAGACTTAAATACAAGACCTAAAATCATAAAAGTTCTAGAAGATAACATCAGAAAAACCATTCTAGACATTGACTTTGGCAAAGACTTCATGACCAAGAACCTGAAAGTAAATACAACAAAAACAAAGATAGGTGGGACTTAATTAAACTTAAAAGCTTTTGCACAGCAAAAGAAATAATCAGCAGAGTTAATAGCCAATCCACAGAGTAGCAGAAAATCTTCACAATCTATACATCTGACAAAGTGCTAATATTCTGAACCTACAAACAATTCAAACAAATCAACAAGACAAAAACCAAACAATCTCATCAAAAAATGGGCTAAGGACATGCATAGACAATTCTCAAAAGAAGATACACAAATGGCCAACAAGCATATGAAAAAATGCTCAACATCACTAATTATCAGGGAAATGCAAATCAAAACTGCAACGCGATACCACCTCACTCCTCCAAAAATGGCCATAATCAAAAAATTAAAAAATAATAAATGTTGATGTGGATATGGTGAAGAGAGAACACTTTTACACTGTTTGAGGGAGCGTACACTACTACAATCACTATGGAAAACAGTGTGGAGATTTCTTAAAGAAATGAAAGTAGATCTACCATCTGATCCAGCAATCCCATACTAGGTATACAGCTAGAGAAAAAGAAGTAATTATACGGAAAAGATACTTGCACATGCATGTTTATAGTAGCACAATTTGCAATTGCAAGAATATGCAGCCACCCCAAATGCCCATCAATCAATGAGTGGCTAAAGGAAATGTGGTATATATATATATCATGGAATGCTACCCAGCCATAAAAATGAATGAAATAATGGTATTCACGGCAACCTGGATGGAACTGCACACTACTCTGCTAAGTGAAGTAACCCAGGAATGGAAAACCAAATATCAAATGTTCACATTCATAATTGGGAGATATTTTATGAGGATGCAAAAGCATAAGAATGATACAATAGACCTAGGGGACTCAGGAGAAAGTATTAATGGATAAATGACTACACATTGGGTACGGTGCATACTGTTTGGGTGATGGGTGCACCAAAATCTCAGAAATCACCACTGAGAATTTATTCTTGTAACCAAACATCACCTATTTCCCAAAAACCTACTGAAATAACAAAAAATAAATTAAAAAATATTTAAAAAGGCCTTTAGCCTCTGGAGTCTGTAATCTTGCTCTTCACCAATAATAAACCACATTTTTCTGATCTTTCTTTTATTCAGAACACACGCTTAATCTAAGGTGCCAAGTTCTAGAGTCTGAATTCTCATTCCCTTTTGCATTAATTCCTACCAATGGTTAGCTGCTCATCCTTACAGGACCAGGTAGTGGGAAGTGACACAGTTAATGTTAACAACTCCTGTTGTTTTATACAACTTCAGCCTGACCAGATTCCTAGGGCTCCTAAGCCAATTGAGGTCTGTCCTAAATAAGGCCTCTAAACATTTAGAAGGAAGGCTCTCCACTCTGCCTATACCTGGAAGAAATATTCTTATATTTCTAAAAGAAGGAAAATTTCAGATACTACCTATCTTTCTGTTAGAAAAAGTATAATATGATGATTCCTGGCTCTTAACAGATTGGCTTTAACAAGAATTAACAATCAAATTCTCTGCTAGGCCACTCAATTTTCCTGTTATTATTTTCATTTATCACAAAAATGGAAATGATTCTTACTTATTCCTTTTTTATACGTTCTCATAGTTGAAAAATTAATTACATTGTCTTTAAGCCTTAACATGAATATTTACATGTTAAATTTCTCATCTGTATATTTATCATACCTAGTGATCGCAAAATCATTGAATGGAAGCCGATTGCAAGTGCTTTCAATTCAGGTTGAACAATCCTGTAATATGATTAAAGCAAAGAAACAATACATATCATTAAAATATCAAACTGAGTTCATATCAAAACATTTATCAGTATCATTTTACTTCATAGTAGAATGAGAACTCTTAAGTGAATGGCTCATGTTAAATATAGTTATATTTTCAATTGTTTTAAAAGGCAGACACCTGGGTGGTAATAATTATTTTTATTTCTTATTTATTCTACGCTTTATGATTTCAGGACAGTTTAACAAAATTTTCATATTTGCTCCTTGTGAAAATCCTATAAAAAAGTGATGAACGGACTTGTTGTGTTTATGAAGAATATGATTTTGTGTGGACTATTTAGTTAAGGTAGCTCATATGAAAATATTATATACCCTTATCCAAAAATAATTCTTAGCAGTCCTCTTTTTGCCATCTTACTTCTATCATCAGTGTTAAGTGAGTAGTTTACTAATATGATTCATAAATTATATAATACAACCAGATGGGTCAAAAAACTTTTCTGTATTCTAGTGTCTTGTGTATTTAACTGTCATATTAAAGGTAAAGAGTATACTTGTATCCTCACTTAGAAACTAACTCACTCTTGCATTTCCCCATTTCCATTTTTTTGTGTTCAACAAACTGATTACACTACCAACCCTGTGATAACTTAGTATATACCAAGCGAAATAAAATTATTTTGCATTAGTGGAGGGGGTGGATTGGGATAAGGGAGGGTGACTGTGGCTCAAAACACCCAGTTTTACTGAAATAATGAATTAACTGATGAAAAAGGTGTTTTTTTCTTGAATTCTTGGATGGTTACTCTTTCAGAGAGCTATGTAGCTGTCATCAATCAACGAACATTCACTGAGCACCTACTGAGAGGTACTATGCTGGTTAACGTTCTTGGGAGTAAATAGACAAATTATGCTTCTTCTCATCTAAGTGACTTGGAGAAGTGTGTCACTTAATTTCTCTTAGCCTTAGTTTCTTTGTTTGCTAAGTGAAGATAATAATGCTTATCTCATGTTATAAGAATCCAATAAAATGAGCTAGAACTCTAAACTTCAATTTCATTTACACATAATCACATCTATACAGAACAGCTTTCTTTTATTGAGATTCTGAAAAGAATTCAACAGGATTTATAAAATTTTAAAAGGCAAAAGTTAAATTAAACATAATATATTAAAAGTTAAATATAAGATAGTTATATATTAGGAGAGACAATAAATGGAAAGCATGCTTTGGCTCTGCTTTCACCAAGTACAGCAGTACTTTGTTAGCCCAGCTGAGGACACAACACTACACTGAAGACAATGAATCCATGTCTGCTAGATAAGGAGGAAATTTATTTCATAAAGAGGTAGTCAGGAGAAAATCAGCAGGAAGGGGAGGTTAGCTTTTCTATTAAGATGTTACTCTCAAATATCAGATTTCTCAAAGGAGGTTTGGGGAAAGGAGAGATTGCACTTCACCCCTGGTTGAGCTCTCTGACAATTGCCTGACACGCATTTTTCACTGTAATTCATTTTCAGAAGTTGCACTTTGTATACTACATGCACAAGGCAAATTGACATTTGTTATCAACTTGTATTTTCACCCAGGGAAAGGGTTAGCATGCAGGAGAATTGGGGGACTTGCAGATAGGGTGAATATTTTCCGAAGAGTGGGCCTGAAATCTTCAATTCTGTGGAAATGATGGATATGTGTGATATAGTAACATACATATACAATAACAACCATACACACTCCGACATTTACATGCATGTACACTCACACTACTCCTTGCATGCTCATACTCACATGCTCACTTGCATGCACACATCCATGCACTATTATCATGAAAGATATTTTTCACTGTAGAGTGACGCCTGCTTCATGTATGATATTGAGCAGCTCTGGATTTTCATGGATATCTTCCGTGATGAACTCATCACAAAAAACACCCCAATAAGTTAAATGTGTCATTTCATTTAATTATTGATGATTTTTTAAAAAATGTGTGGGGCTTATTTCACTTCCTTTTTATTTTATTTTAGTATTTTTATTTTTAGTTCTGGAGTGCATGTGCAGGATGTGCATCCTGTTTGCAAAATATTGAAGAAAAACTCTAATTTGTATCCTAAAGGAGCCAAATCTTTTCTGGCTGAGCCATTAAAATGTATTTTGTTTTTAAGTTCTAAAACATTACCCTCCTTTGGGTCATTTAAGATTGATGTTTTGTTTGTCATCAGCTTACATCATGCCTCACACCCTTGTCACCAGTAGAATGCCAAGATTTTGAGATCTTCTCTGGGTACCAAGACTCTCATTCCACATGGTTTAATATACATCCCTTAATCCAACTCACTTTTCTACTCTTTTCCCATCACCCAAACCCTTTTATTTTGCCCATGGAAACTCTTGTTTATTACCAGCAAAAATGTTTATTTTTTTTTATTTCATTTTTTTTGAGACAGAGTCTAACTCTGTGGCCCAGGCTGGAGTGCAGTGCTATGACCTCAGCTCGCTACAACCTCCACCTCCTGGGTTCAAGAAATTCTCCTGCCTCAGCCTCCTGAGTAGCTGGGATTACAGGTGCCCACCACCACGCCTAGCTAATTTTTTAAAATTTTTATTTTTAGTAGAGATGGGGTTTCACCATGTTGGCCAGGCTGGTTTTGAACTCCTGACCTCAATTGATCCACCCGCCTTGGCTTCCCAAAGTGTTAGAATTACAGGCATGAGCCACTGTGCCTGGCCAACTTCCTACATTCTTTTTAGCTCTTTTACTTTCTTGTTCTAAATGAAGTCTAACTCCCATTAACACTCTTTCCATACAACTCTATCGTTTTCCTTCCACCGCCTCCGTATCAATGGGCCTGAAATGTGGAAGTCCTTATTGATCTTTTGTTTTTACCACTTTCATACCTGAGTCTCTCCTCTGAAAGACCTCTAGATCCTAGGAAGAGGTGCACCACCCTAATATGCTATTCTCTAACCTCCTTGTCGAAGTTAGCTGTAGACTGGCACAGCACAACTCTCACCATTTTTTGACAATTTTCCTTCTAGGTTCTCTGTCATTTTCATCAAAATGATTTCTGCTCCTTTTCCTAGTTATTTTAATCTTTGTATAGACTATGCTCCCAATGCTCTGCTCTTCCAGTTTCTTGGCCTTTTCTCTGGAAAGTCATATTTCTTTCACCCACAATCAGTTCATCAGTACCCACTTTTTAAACTCTCAATTTTGAGCATCCCACTCCTCATAACCACCTCTCAAAGTTTAAAATGACTCCCTTTCATACATCTGCTGCAATATACCTCAACCCCAGCTCTTTAGGCTTATGACTCCTCTGACCTCTTCACAGGCCATCTCTAGTTTCACCTCTTCACGTCCTCTCTCATCATGATGTTTTGTTATAATCAATCCTTTGCATATATCTTGAACATTTTTGTCTATCTCATCCTTTATTGCATTGGACAAGCAAAAATGCTTTTATCTAAACCTCTGCCTTCTCTGCACCTATGTACAATGTGCTGCATAGCTGGAGGAAATAATTCAAACATGCTGGTTGGGCTCACTTTAAATTCATAAGCAAAAATATTCAGGGGACCTCCAGTGCAATTGTCCAATATTTTACTAGTCCATTTGCCCAGTCAGTATATTTCTCCAATCTTCAAGATTACTAGGTAACATTTTCTTACATGAACACTCTTTCTTTTCTTTCTCTTCTTTCTCATCTGATTACATTGTTTTTTTATAACAGAGAAAGTAGAAGCAATTAGAAAAAAGTTTCAATATTCTTCATCACTACAGGTACACATTTACTGGCTTTTTACCCACATAGACAATTTTTCCTTCTACAAACAAAAACTCCGTGTCCTTGTTAATATCTCTTTTCATCTTCCTCTATAATTACTTTCCCTCTCTTCTGCGTTGTCAGTTTCCTTCATCTGTACTGCTAATTCTCATTCGTATGCAAGCATGGTATTATTTCTAGCACTGAACATAAACAGAACTCTTGATGACACAATCATGCTAGCTACCACATTTTTTCTCTGCTTCTTCTTGTAACACTTCTCCTGAAAAGAACTTTCCATACTGACTGTTTACACTTTCCTTTCTAGCATTTTTTCCTGATCCTCTTCAATATAGCCTTTCACATTCTATGCAGCACACATTATAGTCACATTTTCAAAGGGAGAAAAATCCTGTTAAAACAAAATAAATTCAAAAAAAGGAGAGATAGCTTATCTGAATGAGGAAGAACCAGATAAACAATTTTGGAAGTATAAAGAAGAAAGAGTGTTACAACCTCTCCAAAGGACCACAGTAACCTCCAGCAGTGGATTCTAAAGAAAATAAAATCTTTGATATAGTCGATAAAGAACACACACGTTGTAGTCCCAGCTACTCAGGAGGCTGAGATAGGAGAATCGCTTGAAGCCAGGAGGTGGAGGTTGCAGGGAGCTGAGATCATGCCACTGCACTCCAGCCTGGTGACAGAGTGAGACTCCAAATCAAAAAAAAAAAAAAAAAAAAAAAAATCCAAAATATTGATTCTAAAGAATCCTCCAAGAAATAAGGCCTTTAAGAAATACAGGATTATGTAAAGATTGAGATCCAAACGTTGAAGGCCATCATAAACACACCAGGAAAATGATGTAGCATAAAAAAGAAAATATAGATTTTATTGAGAAAAACAGACACAACTTCTGAAAATGAAAACTATTTTGATGGAACTGCAAAATAGTTCTGAAAACTTTAACAATAGGCTGAACAAGCAGCATAAACCATTTAAGAGCTAGAAGACAGGTCTTTTAAGTAAACCCAGTAAGACAAATACAGAAAAATTAATTGCAAAACTTAACAAAGCCTTCAAGAACTAGGTTATCATGTAAAGCACCCAAACCTATGAATTATAGCCATTACAAGGGGAGAAGAAGAGCAAGTAAAAAGTGTGGGTAACTTGTTTGAATAAATAACTCAGGAAAACTTCCCTGGTCTTGCTACGGGCCTAAACATCCAGATATAAAAATCTCAGATGATTTCTGGGATATGTATTACAAGAATAATCTAAGAAAGACATAGAGTCATCAGACTATCCAAAGTCAACAAAAAAGTAGCAAGAGAGAAGTGTCTAATAATCTATAAAAGAAATCTCATCAAACTCATACCAGAGTTTGCAGGAAACTTGTAAGCAGGATCCGTACAAGCCAAAAAGAAACTGGGGTCCTATTTTGAGTCTTCTTACAAAATAAGGCCAGACAAGAATTTTTTTTTATCCTCCTCAACTAAGCTTAATAATTCAAAGAGAAAAAACGTATTTCCTAGATAATAAGTAAACACTAAACATATTTGTCACAGACTGGCACTACAAGAAATACTCAAAGGTGTTCTAAACACAGAAACGAAAGAGCAATACTAATCATTATGGGAACATACAAAAGTATAAAACACACAGATCTTATAAAGAAATCACCTAATTGATGTCCCAAAGCAATTAAGAACTAATTAACAATATTATGGGAACAAAACTTCAAATACTGACCTTAGATGTAAACAGACTAAATGCTTCACTTAAAAAAATATAGGCTGGCAGAATGTTTTTAAAAAAAGATCCAACTTTATGCTACACACAAGAAATCCATCTATCTAAACTAACTGGTATAGACATTTTCAGAGTCAAAGTAAAGGGGTGCAAAAAGATATCCCATGGTTACATAAACCAACTATAGCTATACTTGTGTTAGATCAAACAAATTTCAAATAAAAAATGGTAAAAAAATGAAAAAAGGTTATCATATTTTATAAAGACTCAATTCAACAAGAGGATATAACAATTCTAAAAGCATGCATCGAGCATTGTAGCACTCAGATTCATAAAACAACTACTACTCCGACTGAAGAAAAGAGAGAGACCAATACAACATTAGTAGGGTCCATAAATAACCCACTGACAGAAATAGGAAGATCATGGAGGCTAAAAATCAACAAAGAAAACTGGTAAATAGAACACTAGACCGAATGAACCTAACAAACATTTGCCGAACGTCTTATATTACTACCACAGAATATAGATTCTTCACATCTGCACGTGAAGCATGCTAAAAATTTGATCATATGCCATGCCACAGGCAAGAGTGAATACATTTTTTTAAAAATCAAAATTACATCAAGTACCTTCTCAGAACACAGTGAAATAAAAACAGAAATTAGTACATAGAGGAATTCTTGACACTATACAAATAAATGAAAATTAAATAACTTGTTCCTGAACAATTATTGAAATCAAGACAGAATTATTTTTAAAAATCAAAATGAATGAAAAATAAAGACAGCATATCAAAACCTCTGAGATGCATCAAATCAATGCTAAGAGGGAAGTTTGTAGCATTAAATGCCTATCTAATATCATGCCTCATCGAACTAGAAAATCAAGAACAACCCACACCCTAAACTGGCAGAATAAAGCAATAACAAAGAACAAAACTAAATGAAATGTGGGCAAAAAAATTTACAAAGGATCAGTGAAAAAAAAAGTTGGTTATCTGAAAATATAAACAAGATTGCTAGACTGCTAGTAGATTAACCATTAAAAGGAAGAAGATTCAAATAAGCACAATCAGAAATGATAAAGGTGACATTAAAACTATTACCACAGAAATACAAAAGATCATCAAAGACTACTATGTACATCTCTACATATACAAACTAGAAAACCTACAGAAAATCGATAAATTCCTGGAAACATACAACCTCCCGAATTTGAACCAAGAAAAAATAGAAATACTGAACAAATAATAAGTAATTAAATTGAATCAGTAATAAAAAAGAAATCTCCTAATAACAATAAAAAGTGCAAGAACAGTTAGCATCACTGCCAAATTCTATCAAAGAAACAACAGCATCACCCTGACACCAAAACTCGGCAAGTAAATAATAAATAAAAATAAAACTACAGATCAATATTACTGATGAACATAGATCAAAATATCCTCAACAAAACAGTAGAAAATTGAATTTGGCAGCACATCAAAAGGTTCATCACAATGATGAAGCGGTCTTTATTCCTGAAATGCAAAGATGGTTCAACATATGCAAATCAATATATGTGATTCATCAAATTAACATAATTAAAACCAAAAAGCATATCAAATCAACTGATACAGAAAAAGCACTTCATAAAATCAAGCATTCCTTTATGATAAAAACCATTACTTAACTACGCATAGAAGAAACATACCTCAAAATAATGAAAGCCGTAAAATGCAAACCACAGTTAACAACATACTGAGTGAGGGAAAACTGTAAGCATTACTTCTAAGAAAGGGAACAAGATGAGGACGTCTACTTTCACCACTCCTGTTCAACATAGTATTGGAAGTTCTATCTAGAGCCATGACAAAAAAAAGGAATAAAAGGTATCAAAATTGGAAAACAAATGTTCAAATTATTTTTTTATTTATGATATAATCTTATACCTAGAAAATCCTAAAGACACCTCTGAAAGTCTCCTAGACTTGATAAACTACTTCAGTAAAGTTTCAGGATATAAAACCAATTTACAAAAATGAGTATAATTTCCATACACAAATAATGATCTAGCTGAGAACCAAATCAACAAAAGTATCCCAATACAGTTATCTATCTGATAGATAACTGATAGATACTATAGTTGTCTATAACAAGATTTTTTTTTACTGATATATATAATAGATAAAAAATAAAATAAATAGGAATACATTTAACCTAAGAGGTAAAAAAATCTCTACAAAAAGAACTGATGAAAAAGTCATATATGACAAAATGGAATGGAAAAAGTTCCCACACTCATGAATTGAAATAACTAATATTATGTAAAATGACCATCCTGCCCAGAGCAACCTATAAAGATTCAATGCAATTTCCATTAAATTATCAATATCAGGTTTTATAGAATTAGAAAAAAAAAATCCTAAAATTCATATGGAACCAAAAAAGATCCTGAAGAGCAAATTCATCCTAAGCAAAAAATAAGCTGAAGTTATTACCTTACCTGACTTTATATTATACTTCAAGTCTATAAGCCAAAATAAATAGTAATAGTATAAAAATAAATGCATAGATTAATGGAACAGACTACAGAAGCTAGAGATAAAACCACATACCTACAACACACTGATCTTTGACAAAGGCAAAAATATATATACACTGAGGAAAGGACACTCTATTCAATAAATGGTACTGGGAAAATTGGAGAGTCATATACGCAGTCATAAAATGGAATCTCTATGTCTCACCATATATAAAAATTAACTCAAAATTGATTAAAGACTTAAATGTAAGGCCTGAAACTATAAAAAATCTTAGGGAAAAACCTAGGAAAACTCTCCTGGACATTGGCCTAGGCAAAGGATTTATGATTACATCCTCAAAAGGAAATACAACAACAACAAATATACGCCAATGAAACGTAATTAAACTGAAAAACTTCTGCTGAGTAAAAGAAATAATCAACAGAGGACACAGACAACCCACAGAATGGGAGAAAATATTTGTAAACAATGGATCTGATAAAGTGCTAATATCCATAATATACGAGGAACTCAACTCAATGAAAAAAAAAAAAGAACCTCATTAAAAAGTGGGCAAAGGACATGAACATACATTTTTCAAAGGAAGACATACAAGTGTTCAATAAACATATAAAAAATCCCCAACGTCACTAATCATCAGAGATATTAAAATTAAAATCACAGTATCATCTTATATCCTTACTATAGCTATTATTACAAAGTCAAAAAACGAGAGATGCTGGTGAAGATGAGGAGAAAAGAGAATGCTTATACACTGTTGGTGGGAATGTAAATTAGTACAACCTCTGTGGAAAACAGTATAGAGATTTACCAAAGACCTAAAAACTGAACTACCACTCAATCCAGAAATCCCAGTACTGGATGTCTACTTAAATAAAAAGAAATAATTTTATTAAAAAGACATCTGTGGCTGGATGAAGTGGCTCACGCCTGCAATTTCAGCACTTAGGGAGGCCAAGGCAGGCAGATCACTTGAAGTCAAGAGTTTGAGACCAGTTTGACTGACATGGTGAAACCACATCTCCACTAAAAATTAAAATAAATAAAATAAAATAAAATAAAATACAAAATAATTAGCCTGGTATGGTGGTGGGTGACTGAAATCCCAGCTACTCAGAAGGCTGAGGCAGGAGAATTGCTTGAACTTGGGAGGCGGAGATTGCAGGGAGACGAGATCCCACCACTGCACTACAGTCTTGGCAAAAAAAGTTAAGACTCTATCTCAAAACAAAAACAAACAAACAAGCAAAAAATACCTGCACTTGTATGCTTATCACAGCACTAATGACAAAAGCAAAATCATAGAATTAATCTAAATGTCCATTAACTGATAGTCAGCCATAAAAAATGAAGTCAAGTCATTTGCAGCATTACGGGTAGAACTGGAAGCCATTATCCTTAGTGAAATGAGTCAGAAACAGAAAGTTAAAAAATGCATGTACTCACTTTGATGTGAGAGCTAAATAGTGGGTACATAAGGACATACAGAGTGAAACAATAGACCATTAGAGACCCTAAAGTGTGGGAGGTTGGCAGAGAGTGGCAGGGATGGCATGGGACAGGAGGGTGGGAGGGATGAAATACTATCTATCGGATACAATGTACTCTATTCAGATGATGAGAACACAAAACCCCATACTTCACTGCACAGTATATCCATGTTTCACAACTGCACTTGTACCCCTAAATGCATAAAAATGAAACACTTTTTATTAACCAAAGCAGCCTTACATTTCCCTTCCTTCTTCATACACCAGTTTTGTTTGGGCTAACAGTGATCAGCATATAATGAAATCTGAGGGTCACTTTCTAGTCCCTAACTCCTGTGAACTCTCAGCAGCCCTTGACATAGTTGCTTTACTCACTGCTTCATATATTCTTCATTATGCTTCAAGAACATGATCTTTTCTGTTTTTCTCATAACTCACGGGACTTCCTCAGTTTCCTTCACTGGCTTCTTCTATTATTCATCTCTAAAGTTAGAGCACTAGGTGTTGGTCCTAGGATCTAGTTTCTATCTGTACTGAGTCCCTAGAAGATCTCAATAGAGCACTGAATTTAAATAGCATCTGTATGTTGCTAACTCTAAAATTTCTGTTTCTAACTTTCGTGTTTCTCCTGAATAGTAGATTCTACATATGACATTGTCGGTAGATATCTAACAGGCAGCTCAGTTTTAGAGACACAAGAAGTCTTACTTGTCCACTTTCCCAAAACTACTCTTCCTTAGTCTTTCCCATTTTGTTTGACAATACTATAATTTTTTCAGAACTCAGACCAGAATTTTCAGATCATCGTTGAATTCTCTCTCTCACCTGCCGTATTCAATTGAGCAGCAAATTATATTGGCTTTGCCTTAAAAAACAAAACAAAGACTGAGACTCAAGTCACTTCCCACTTCCTTAATCATAACCATGCTCAGTCGAGACCCCATCTTGTGAAGAATGATCATAGCCTTCTGTTTTCCATGATTTCATTTTTGTCTTCCAAAAACACACTCCATCTCCATGCACAGTTCGAGTGTTCTTCTCATTAGGTAAGCCATAAGCATTAGGTAATACTAACACTTAAACCCTCTAGAGCTTCTGAACACGTTTAGAATAAGTTCCAAAGACTTTCCTGTGAACAACATAATCTGGATCATGCTAGCTCTGTCATTCTGCTTCATACCTCTCTCTTCCTCACACACTTTTTTCTGACCATGTATATGTCAAGTATGCTCCACACCAGGGCTTTACCTCTGCTCTACCTTGCCTTGATTGTTCCTTCCCTGGCCCCATTTAGCATGGCTTGTAGTTTCACTCTTCAGCTCTTCATTTAGGTTTCTTATCATATGATTTCCAATGCACAATGTCTGAACTAGTGTCTCTTACCTATCCCTACTTTTTCTATTTTCTTACTCTGATCCTTCTTTCTAGTGTTGCACACTTACCCTATTTTACATATTTACTTGCTTGTTTATTAGTTCTTCTCCTGTGCCAATCCATCCCCCATTCCCCATGCCCACTGGATGCCAATGAATTTTTACCACTTTCATTCACATTTCCATCCTCATTGCATGGACCTGTGGTTGACACACATAATAAATATGTATTGGATGAGTAAATGCCTACACTCCTGCTTAGTCTAGTTTTAGCAATAGTCTTATGATATAAGCATTAGAAAATCATTAACAGACTGAAGTTCATATTTTATATCTGCGTTCTCTAGTCTGCTTCACAAAACTTTTCTTCAAAGAAAATCAAAGGCTAGTGAGAGATTAATAAATGCTTTTGACAAGTGGTAATGTTGATTTCATAACTTTCCTAATTAGATAAATCATAATTATCAAGGATGAAACAGTATTTTTAAAACTCTCCTCATGAAAAAGTTTTAATTAAGAAGTTGAAACATGTTGAGATACGAACTAGTATGAGGTTTTGAGGTGAATTTTTATTTTAATGAAATTGTATTTTAGCAAATATATGCTTCTCCCTCTGAGTAGACATTTTATATTGAAGGTGAAGCTGTATTTGTGGAATATTTACTATAAATAATTTGATAAGACTTGCAGTCAGGGTCAAAATTTAACAACTGTAAATTTAGTTTACAGGTTTACTTTCATGTTAACAAAATTTAAAAACACATTTTTTTTTCTATCATGTCATGCTGTTAGCAGACCATGAATGTGATCAACTAGTATGTTTTAAAAGTACAATCAGATGTTAACCCAGGTTATTCTACTTATCATGTATATTTTTAAGATCCACATGCCTATCTTTACATGTTTACAGTTTTAGTTGACTGAATTATTATATTGGCCAGTAGGGCACACATTATCTGCTTCCTCCCTAATTTCCCAAACTTATCTTATGCCATACCCCTCTCACTCAGTATGGTCCAATGAACTGGATTCTTTTTAGTCTTCAAACACACTAGTTCTTTCCTGTCTTAAGGAATCAGTACCTAGACCCTCTTCCTGAAAGCCCTTCATTCGGTTTTTTCTGTATGCTTTTAGATAAAACATCACTTCTTTTAAGATGTACTTTGTGAGTCCTTTCCCTCATATACTCTCATTTCACTCCCAAATTTCATTTCTCTTTTTATTCCATTTATTAGCAGTCTTTTTCCTTATTAAGACTAAGAGCAATTTGTAATTATGTGTTTATTTTAAAACTTATTTGTCTCAGGTCGCTCGTCGATTTTCTAGCTATGAGACAACAGGTACCTTATTGGTTTTATTTACCAAGAAATATTCTTCATTAAGCATCACATCCTGTCCAAATATCTGTTTAATGAGTGAAGAAAGGAATGAATTCTTTACATACACTTTTCTTCTGTCTACAATGGTATTAAGGGATACTAGGTCAGAAGCCATGCTGTGGGTAAATTTACAGCATTAGAATTTCATCACACACGGAAGTTTATATTTATATCTTGTTGCAAAATGTTTTCTTTCAATGAAATCAACAGATGATTTCCTCTAACTAGCCCATTAGGATCCAAGGCAACTGAAAATTAAAAGTTCGTTTTGAATCATAGAGAGACTCGTTTACAATTGAGGCAATTGTCAATCAGTGTGTGTCTTAAGATTCTCAATAAAAGAAGAATGTATAGAGTCTAGATTTCACAATGGAAGTATTAGAGACAAAATTATATTATTAATGATAGCATTGAAATATCATAATAATTCTAAGAAAATGAATTCCCAGAAAATTAAAATGTAACAAAATATGAATTTGAGCTAAATACGGAAAATATGTATATCATTGGGTGTGTTTTTAGTTTAATATACATGATAGTGTTTTAAAACATCATACTTACTTAATCACCAGCACGGAATATGAGGTAAGTCCAATTGCACAGAGGAAAGAATCTAAGACTTTAATTGCAAAATAAACATAAAATTTCCTTGTACACGCATCATCTCTTGGGCATTCACCCAGGTGCACTGAGTAATTTTTGTTCTGGAGACCGGTTACTTCCACACAGCTACAGTTATAAAACACCTAAAAATAATTTTTGAAATATTACCAAATACATTTGCCACATGCAACTGGGCTATGAATACATTCCATTATATTTAAAGAAGTCTCAAACTAAAATATTTATAGTTTTAAAAATATTATAAAAATATAGTTGCTTAATAATGAAAGACAAAATTGCTTCCTGAATTACTTTCTGTATAAGATAATGTAATTGAATATTAACATTTAATAAATTCTTAATATTAAAATTGGGAAATAATTTAAGAAATTAGTGTATGAAACTGTATATAATTTTCTCATCAATATAAATTGTTTTCAATATTGCTCTTTCAACCACACTTACTTCCTAAAATATGCATTTTTACTCACTTTAACAATCTCTACTAAGTATTAGTGACATGCCTGGGGAAGGATTACCCCAAAACTTCAGAAAATACAGCAGGTTGAAAGGGGCCGAAATCTGGAACTAGAGCCACTCATGAAAATAGGACTGAGTACAGAGATGGGCATGGATGCCAGAATTCTATTTAAGCAGTCGAAAGCAGCATTCAAGACCATAATGACAGATAATAAAATAGATAATATTATTACCAGAGAGGTCCAACACAACAGAATGTCCTGACTAATGGTAAGAGTACAGAAGGGGAACATTAGGATCAAGTGATTTGAGAGGTTTAATCAGGCAGTGTTTGTAGGTAGGTGGCTTTAAAAAAAATCTATTCTGATTCTAGGCTAAACAAAAGTTTAAGGGAAGTTCCCCTTTAACCTACTAGTGCTAAAGAATAATTACTGAAGGAAGAATTTTAAAAGAATTTAAATCTATACTTTCATGGTTCCACCAAGCTTCCTCTAATCCTTCTTTTTTTTCACTAAGAATAATATGGAGCAACCTTTTTAGAGAAAGCACATTGGCCAATAAAACCAAATTTGATACAGAGAACATTATTTTATAAAGAGATTTTTTTTTTTTAACTGAGGATTTAGTAAAGGAATTTTGCAGTAGCCCCCAGAGGGTAGAGCCATTGTCCATATTAAGAAGATATCTCCATGTAGACAGAGCTCTTTTTAGGATTCTAATATTATGTTTCTTTCAGATCTTCACTATTGGGCAAAGTGAAACTAGGGATTAAATGAGGGCACCCTTACTGAAAGATATTATAGTCGAGGAATATGAGATGTGGGCTTTTAAGTATAGTCCTTGGGCCATATATGTTGTGCAAGTTTATTAAAGTTATGGCCTATCTTCAAGGAACCTAGGACGCTTTATTCTTCAAATTTCTCCATGCCTTTCCATGATATATCAGCATGACAGTGGGCAAGGGAAAGATGAAAAATGTTTAAAAATGAAACATAGAAGAGTGTGGTGGAGAGTAATTATCATAGCTGACTATGTTGCTAATGTTGGCAATAGGAAAATGGCCTGAAAAATGATTACACAACTTTGTGAGATGTTGAGTGAATGGCAGGTATGCGGAATACCATACCCAATTTCCAACTATTGGGAGTTACCCAGGATATTGGGAAAAACCTGAGGCTCACATGGAAAAAAACCTTTTGAGTGAAGAAAAAAAAAATGGAATTTCTAATGGATATGTTGGCAACAAGTGAGCAGGATACTAAATTATCCTGGGTAACAGAAGTGCCGGCTGTGAGGAAATCAACATAGGAAATCAAGAACTGGGCAGTTAAGTGAGCATAAACCCTTGATTAATTTATTGGAAAGTCAAAAGCCCCAGTGAGCCCCTAGCTAAACACATCAGGATGTATATATAAAAATGCACATAGATTATTGTCCCAGTAAAGTAAGTAGTGCTGACAACAGGTTAATCAGGACTTTCCTCTAACTTCTGATGGATAAATTAATTCCAAATTAATTGAAATCCTGTGCTTCAGTCAAATCAGATGCTTCTTAGAAATCCTAAGTGGATTAAATTTTAATAGGTCATATTTCTACACTCTCAAGAAAAAAGTGGGGTAATCTCAAAATAGAATTCAAATAACAGAAAATCTTTGTTGTGTCCTAAGCAGGACTTCATATGAAGCTTTGTTTATACTTCACATCCATCACAATGACAGATAATATTGAAATCTTTTATCCTTTATACTGGAGACCTTAGCTATAGGAACATACGATAAGCAATTATTAAAAAATCAAATCTGTGATTTTGATTAAGGAGAGAAGGAAAAACAAAAACAGATACTCACTATGGGCTCTTTATTACCACTTGAAGATTTGCATCCTGCTAGACAAGGTGAGATGTAAGTTATTCCATTGTTCCCACAAACTGGTTCCCATTGACTTTCATCACAATTGCACTCTGAGTTGCAATAAGAAAGTGGTACATCTACATGAGATCTTACTGGACTATTTCTGAAAATATATGATAGACATATATCAAAAAGAGAGAAAGAGAAGATAGTGGAAGAAAAGAAGGAAGAGGAGGAGAGAGACAAGGGGGAAGTAGAGGGGAAATAAAGGAGGAGGGAAGGTGAGGGAAAGAAGAGAGAAATGAAATAAAGGATTTTCTTTAATTAGATCAAGAAATTTGATCTGATAATGCCAAAATAGGTTTTTTAAAATGCTTTTAATTTTTTAATGCTTGTAACTCTCCTTCTATACGAAGACATGATTTATTACTTAGAAAAAGTAAAACTTAAAAAATAAATCAGGGATTAGATAAGACTTACACAAGAGGTTATTACGATTCCATCAAGAAGTTTCACATTAGAAAAGTAACTTTATTCTTCTAGACTCATTTTTTTTGGGGGGGTGAGATAAAGGGAATGGCATTAGATTGAAGTTCCTCTCAGGTCACTATAAACTTCTGTGAATCTATGGATGCTAGTTAATGTGGTTGAACTTTAAAATCTGTATCTTAACTACATAAAATAAGAATTCATTTTGGTTAGAGCTGAACCTCTGAAGAATGAAAAACAAAAAATAATAGAATCAGTTGAAAAGGGCTAGAAAAGTTCTGTATATTTTGTAAGTGACACTACAATATGTTTAAACTGATTTACTTTATAATAAGGCTATAAATTATTAAATATAATTTTAATCATGGCTAAAATTATAAAGCATATTATTTGTATAAATTTTCTGCTTCAACATTTTAAAAGTTATTTTGTTTTGCAAAAATTCGTTAATGATTGGGGATTGATGAAGTACCTGTGAATAAGTATGTCATTTAAATTGAGAAAAAAGTCCATCAGTAATTTAGAAAACACATTATTAATAATTTCATTTAAAGTCATCTAATTCGTTATTTTGCTTGAGAACATCCTACTGGGAGTAGCTATGGAGAAAGGTTTATGATTGCTATGGTCTAAATATTTGTGCGCCCCTAAATTCATAGATTGAAATCTAATCTCCTATGTGAAGGTATTAAGAGACAGGGCTGTCATAATGTGATCTGGTCATGAGGGCGAACCCTCCTGAATGGAGTTAATGACCCCTTGCATATTCCACCATGACTAAACACAGCTAGAAGTCACAATCTATGAACTAGGAAGTGTGCCTTTACCAGATACCAAATCTCCCAGCACCTTGATCTTGTATGTTCCAGCCTCCAGAACTGTGAGAGATACATTTCTGTGTATTTACAAATGACACAATATTTTGTTATAGCAGCTCAAATGGACTAAGATAATGACCTAGTCCAGAAATTGCAATCAGATCCTTTTGTGTTCAGATTAGTTCTGCCATAGCTTAGCAATGTGACTACTCTTTGTAAAAAACGTCAACCTCATAGAGACTTTTGGGGAAAAATAATTTTTCAACAGTTTTCAAATACGTTTTTTCTTAGGAGTCCTTCAGAGTCTCAAAAAGTATTGAAGGACCCAATTTTTTTTGTTTTAATTAGTTATATCTATAGACACTCTAGTAGAAGTTAATATTAATACATTTTTAATACATAAGCACACATATTTTTAACTGTCAGACTGGTGGCATCAACATATATCATATAGTCTTAAAATATCACTATACCTTCATGAGAGAATGTGAATAAAAAGGCAAAGTCTTTACTTTCTCATTTATAAAATGCAGATAAAATTACCCACCACTCATTACAATTACCCATAAATTGTAGACATTATTATTTCAACCTATATTGTTTTTCTTTACTGAAAGAATAAAATCACCTTAAGGTCTTAGGGAGTGAACATTTTAAGAATTTCAAAAATGAAATTTCTCTCAATGAAAAGAAAGTTTAATTACAATTGTTTTCTACCCTATTTTCCTTACACATAATCTTTTAATTATATGGTTAACATATTATGCAATTGATATAATGATATATACAAACCCATCATAGGTCAAGGTAAGGCCGGCAACTGATTTGCTTTCGCAGATTAGAAAGAAATATAAAACTTGAGATAAGAGATGCACTGTTGCAGAACAAAATCCCAATCTGGCAAGTCCAACTAAAGACAATTTGAATTTTTTAATGATATATCCTCCTGAAAACATGCCGATTGCAATAGCAGGTAGGGCTAGGATTCCTAGAAATAAAAGAAGAGAAAAAAGCTGTAAATAGATATATACACACACACACTCTCTTAAATATATATAAATATATATTTTATATTTATATATTATTTATTTATAATATTTATATATTATAGTATAATATATAAATATATACATATATAAATAAAATAAATACATTTTATATATAAATATATAAAATATATAAATATATAATAAATATATATAAATATATAAAAATATATAATATATTTATATATTTTTTTATATATTACATATTTATATAAATATATATAATATATATAAAAATATTTAAATATATATAAATATATATGTGTATATATAAAAATATATGTAGTTGTGTAATCTTTTTCAGGTCATTTTCCTATTGCCAACATTAGTGTATATATATAAAAAAAGTACGTGTATATAAAAATATATAGACATATTTAAATATATCTATTTAAATGAATATATAAAAATAAATACACATATTTAAATAGATATATTTAAATGAATAGATATAAATATATACATTTTTTTCAGATATGTGTTTTTATATGAAACACAGTACGAGGTTGGATGAACCAAATTCATCCCATCATACCACTTCTTTAAGACGAGGGTGGCAGACTAAGGTGGAGGTAGGGGGACCAGTGTACCATATAAGAGAGACAAAAATAATTTCTTCCTGCCAGTTATGAGGGTTTGGTTTCTTCAAGAGCAAAAGGCAATGGCTAAGGATATTTGTGTGTCTGAATAGATTATTTCTATGAAGCACATTCTTTTTTTCTGGAAATCAACAACAACAAAACAAACTCTTTTTTCCTATGAGATTTTGAGCCTGCCATCTAAAATCCTTTACATCTCTCACCATAGAGTTCCACACCTCTGAAGCTTACTTCAAATTTTCCCAGAGATTTAGAATTGAATTCCTGAAGCAATGTCTCATCCTTATTCATCAAAACACATATATACTGGGGTACACATTGTACCAGGGTACAGTAAAGAAGATCAACATACAGGATTAAAAATGGTCAATTCCTCCTACAATTTTACCATGTCCTGTAAGAGTTATTAAAGATGACATTTCCTCTAACAAAAAATTCAGATCAAGTTATTGGGAGTCAAAAGTTAACTTTTAAGTTTAATCTTTGAGGTTCAACAGGGAGATCATCCAGGTGCCTGGTCTAGTGCTTCAGTACATTCATTTTCTAATTCTTATTTTCTCATGTACTCATGACCTAGTCACATACCACTTGATAAAATTTTTTAAACTCATCACATATTTGTCAAACTTCTACAATGCTTCTACAAATTGATAGTTTTGTAAAATAGATTTGTAGAATAGTTTCTACAAAGTGTTATAACTTCTTAATAGGCAGGTCTCAATATGACACTGAAAATAGATACTGTAGCAAAAAAAATACTCTCTAAAATATGATTTTTTTGAATCACGCATATTTTGTGATACATTTAAATTGATTCTTTTTTAAAAAAACATCAATATCATATGTTTTGTAAGTGGCTGAGGCCTTATTTCAGTCCATGAATAACAGGATTATCACGATTAGATTACAAAAGGGTTTGTCTCAGGATCTCAGCACTATAAGATCCAATTATGCAGATACCACATCTAAATGTTTTATTCAAAAGCAACTTTGTTTTTAGAACTCATCTAACATGAGATGCAACTTCAAATGCAGAACAGTGGTTATATCACAATATTGACAGATGTTACGAGAGATACTAAAAGTATATTTAGTAAAATGTGAAATCACCTTCACAATAAAATGTGTCTTTTAACACAAGTACTCAGTAATGTTTCATTTGTCAAGCAAACAGGTAAAAATATATCTTACCCAACAAAAAGTTAGTCTCAGATGCAGACCGACCATACTGTTGCTCCATGATTTTAATGATATAAGTAATAGAAGCAATGTAGCTGCTCATGTGTAACAATGTAAAAATTACAAATATAACATACAGGGGATTGGTAAGGATGCTTTTCAAAGACTGGAAAAAACCTGTAGAATTATAAAAGTAAACAAAATATTTCAATGTAATTTAAATACATTAATATCTGAATTTTGTAAATATGAGTTATATAAGATTTAAAATTACAAAACTACATAACACAGAAAGAGTACCCTTCAATGCTACTGTTAACAGTATAACTATATCCCTTCAATATTTTTCATATGCATATTATTATTTGTTGGTTTAGTTCATTTTACTTCCAAATAGCATCATGCATAAATGCTGTTTTGTAACTTACTTTGTTCGCTTAACATTTGGTTATCCTTGACACTCTACCATACTATTACATATAGATTAATTAATTTATTCATTCATTCCACTAATGTTTGGTTTTCAACTGGGTACTAGGCAATATACTAGGAGTCCCAGAAAAAAAAAAAAGTGAATCAGAAATGTGATGTTCACAGGGTGCAGTGGCTAAAATGCCTCTAATCCCTACACTTTGAGTGGCAGAGGCATGCAGACTGCTTGAGCCCAGGAGTTAGAGACCAGACTGCGCAACATGGCAAAATCCCCCCTCTACAAAATATACAAAAATTAGACTAGCATGGTGGCACACTCCCATCATTTCAGCTACTTGGAGGGCTGATGAGGGAGAATAACTTGAGCCTGGGAAATCGAGGCTGCAGCAAGTCATACACATGCCACTGCATTTTAACCTAGGGGACAGAGCCAGACCCTGTCACAGTGAAGGAGAAGGAGAGGAAGAGGAAGAGGAAGAAGGAGAAGGAGAAGGAAAAGAGGAAAGAAGGAGAAGGAGGAGGAGGGGAAGAAGAAGAAGAAAAGAAAAGAAATGTGATGTCCCTTATGTATTAGCACTGAATAATATAATTATTATATTAAAATAAAATTGTTAAATATAAATTTAAATTAAAGACAGCATAATCTAAGATACAAAAATACAATCTATGATGTTCAAAAATTTTAAAGACAAAATTAGTATGAGGGCTCAGACTTTTTTTTCCCTGGTATACAGCTTTTGCACCATAAAATACTGCCTCAGTAAATCTGGCAGTATTATAAATCCCCTGTGTTAAGATGCAAGAAAGAGAGGGAGGGGATAAAAATGTTGGTCCCAAGGGACATTATGACAGTAATAGTACAACAACCTATGCCTACAAATAGGTGTGATAACAAATTTCTAACTTCTGTCCATGGCAGAAATTTTATGTTCTAGTATTGTGATTGCCAGGTCAATCAACTATAACAGAAGTTAAAAGTGGCAGGAACTACTTAGAACAACAGGAAGTTTTAGAGTACAGCAAGACAGGCCCAGAAATGGTTATTGAGAGATGGATGATACGGGCTTTGAAAGATCTTGTTCTCTATAGACCTCTAAAGATTTTCATTAGATATGAACAGTACTAACAGTAGTTTCTTTAAAAAATAGTTTCCTCTGATTATAATAATACAAAATACAGTTAAGGAAATGACACAGAACAGAAAAGAGGTAAGAAAATGTATAGTAAGAATAAACAATATTTAAAATTGTTAGGCCAAAGTGCTAAACTTCCCAATTAGTCTTAGTTTTAATCGAGAACATACAGAATAAATCCAATATATTGTTTCTTCTGACTATAGGTATTTAGGTATGTTATCCATTCCTAACAGGCACTTGTTAATAATTAAGATTCTCTTTACAATTCACGTCACTACCCCCCCAAAAACACCAGCTCATAATATAGACAATGTTACAATTGTACCATTTTTGTATCTTCATTATCCTCTTTATTATTTTTGGATTCACAGTCAACTCTGACTCTTACAGGTTTGAAAATCCATTAGTTATTATGGATTTGATTAGATAAAGTAGAAACATAGCAAAATAAAAATTCCTTGATATTCTATTTTTGGTATGCTTGTTAAATTACAAAACTTTTAAAACAGTGGTATGCTGGTAAATGTTTAACAACTGATTTGTTGGTTGGAAAACTTGATTTGTAGGATTTCTCAATTTCCATGGTAATGTATGGTGGTAAATTCTCCTACCATGGACAATTTCAAGCTACCAATGCAGTTGAAATTGAACAATTCACTCTCATGAGTGAATACACAAGACTCCATCATCCCATTGCCCTTGGGTTAGTGTAGTAGAGAGGAGACAATAATAACAACAACAAACAGGAAGTGAAAGAACTGATGAGAAGGAAAGCATGGGTTAACCTGGGAAGTTTGTAATCTTACTTCAGTAAAAACTTGAAACATTTGCCAAGAGTTTAGGTACTGATTGCACTACTTTAGGTTTTACGATTTCACCATTTTGTCCCGATCTGAAAACCGCTGTCAATACCTTACCATTTCAAATATTTTGCTCTGGCTGCTGCCAGATCATTCTCTCAATTACTACTTGTCAGTGGTTCTCCATTAGCCTGCCAGGGCTTATATTCAAAAGAGGAGTCACTATCAAGTGGTAAAGTATCCTAATTCACATTACTGACTTCAATTACTTTAATTAAAACTATTGCTTCCACTTCATTTTTGAATACTTAGATAAGCTACAATTATATATATATAAATTATATATATAATTTTAACAAAATCATATTTATAATTTTAATTAAATCATATATATAATTTTGATTAGCAAGAAAAATAATCTTACTCCAATTAACTACAGAGAAACCTCTCCTGAATTCCTTCTCCTTATTCTATCTCTACACTTGAGAATAGTTAAGTATTACCTTATCACTACTTAAGATACTTTATTACAATGATCTATATACTTCTCAATATTATCCACTAGGTTTTTGAAAAACAAAAGTGATGTTCTATCACCAGGGCATAGTGTGGTGGCTGGTACCTTTTGTTGAATAAGTGAATGAATGAAATATTATAATCTTTTTAACCCTCACAGTTTACACTGCATAATATTACAATGAATATATACTCATTGGCTTATAAGGAACTGAAGTTTTATTTGTAGCCTTTGATTGGTTTCTGCCTGCTCAAGAGCAAAATCCTAATCCACATCTGCTTGTTATGTGCTCAAGAAATATTTGTCAACTTTAGTATGACTTTTAGAAAAATAATTCAGCTAAATTTAGTGCAGAAGAAAGGTAACTCTTTTTTTTTTTTTTTTGAGACGGAGTCTTGCTCTGTCGCCCAGTCTGGAGTGCAGTGGCCCGATCTCAGCTCACTGCAAGCTCCGCCTCCTGGGTTTACGCCATTCTCCTGCCTCAGCCTCCCGAGTAGCTGGGACTACAGGCGCCCGCCACCTCGCCCGGCTAGTTTTTTGTATTTTTAGTAGAGACGGGGTTTCACCGTGTTAGCCAGGATGGTCTCAATCTCCTGACCTCGTGATCTGCCTGTCTCCACCTCCCAAAGTGCTGGGATTACAGGCTTGAGCCACCGCGCCCGGCCAGAAAGCTAACTCTTGATTATTTCAGTATGCTTTATTACTTTTGAATAGTCATTACTCCCTTTCATTGAAATTAACAACTCCAAGTTGATAATGAATGTAAATTTCTTACCGGTCACATTTTTGGTAATATTTTTTCCTCGGTTGGTCAAATTAGCTATTTGATTCCTTTTATCATTTGCTTTTAGCACATGCAAAAATAGTGAAACTTTCCTTTCTTTCTGTGGTTTATTTGGATTTGGGAGCAGGAAAAAGAATGGTATAGAAGAAATAATGGATAATATTCCAGACACAAGGAAACCAAGCCACCAAGCTCCAACCCAACGAGAGTCCTTAGGAGTTATCCTGATAGTGCCTAGAATAAACAGAAGAAGCCAGTCAAAAATCATTTTGAAATACAGTAGGTCCTGGGAAATAATGATAATGATTGCAGTCCTCCATAGATGAATAAAGTAAAGTATATGTCATAAATTCTAAGACACTATTTCTTCTTTTCGTATTTTGTTATCTCTGAAACTAGAATCAGTCTAACATTTGATGACATCTTGCAGTTGCTGTGGGCCAGAAATCAGTCATGATGTTGTTCTCATTTCCTGAGCTTGTGTGTACTTGGTGACTTTTCAGGTTTCATGACTGGACAGCTGTCATCATTGGAGTCTTAAGCCCATGGATCACTTAATAACTATTCATGGAAAAAATATGAATCCTCATTGTTGTCTGAAAATGTGGTGGGCAAAAGGGTGCTTGCATCACTGAGCCTCAAGTTCTAGGCAGCTCAGTACAGAAAGAGAGAGATTTCATTGTTTTGGAGAATATAGAGGAAAAGAACAAGAGTCTTTATCTAGTAATTGAGAAAATTCGTCTGGATCTTATCTGTGGCCACCAAGGCAGTACCTCTATAAGACTGCACAAACCACAGTATCACTGATCATGGGACCTAAGTCACTTCAAATAACTAGGAAGCAAACTCAAGATGGATGGGTAAAAGCAAACCCAGACTGCAAAAACTACAATAAATATCTAACTCATCAAGGCCCAGACAACAATGAACATTTATGAGCACCAAGGTCAGCCAGAGAAACATGACCTCACCAACTAAATTAAATAAGGCACTAAGAACTAATCCTGGTGAAACAGACGTATGTGTTCTTTCAGACAGATTTCAACATGGCTGTTCTGAGGAAACTCAAAGAAATTCAAGATGACACAGAGAAGGAATCCAGAATTCTATCAGATAAATTTAACAAAGAGAATAAAATAATGAATACCAATACTACTCAAACTATTCCAAAAAATAGAGGAAGAGGGAATACTTCAAAATTCATTCTATGAGGCCAGTATTACCCTCATACCATGACCAGAGAAACACATATCAAGAAAGGGAAACTACAGGCCAATAACTCTGATGAGTAATTATGCAAAAATCCTCAACAAAATCCTAACAAACCAAATTCAACAATATATTAAAATGATCATTCACCATGACCAAGTGGCATTTATCCCAGGAAGGTGAGGATGGTTCAATATATGGAAATAAATCAACCGAACACATTGTATCAACAGCATCAAACAAAAATCATGTGGTCATTTCAACTGATGATGAAAAAGCATTTGGCAAAATTTAACATTACTGCATAATAAAACACCTTAAAAAAACTGAGGATAGAAGAAACATAGCCCAACATAATAAAAGCCATATATGACAGACCTACAGCTAGTATCATACTGAAAGGGGAAAACTGAAAGCCTTTCCTCTATAATCTGTAACACTACCAAGATGTCCATTGTCACCATTTTTACTCACCATAGTATACTGGAAGTCCTAGCTAGAGCAATCGGACAACAAAGATATAAAAGGCATCCAAACTGGAAAGGAAGAAGTCAAATTACAGTTGTTTGCATATGATATGATCTAAAATGTAGAAAAACCTAAAGATGCTACAAGGAAGCTACTCAACCTGATAAACAAATTTAGTTAAGTTGCACAGTATAAAAACAACATAGAAACCAGTACCATTTCTATATGTTAACAGTGAACAATTTGAAAAAGAAATAAAAAAGTAATCCCATTTACAATAGACACAAATACTCTGGAATTAATTTAACAAAAGAAGTGAAAGATCTCTATAATGAAAACTTTAAAACATTGATAAAAGAAATTGAGGAGGGCAACAAAAATTGAAAAAATATTCTATGTCCATGGATTGGAAGAATTAATGTTGTTTCAATGTCCATACTACCCAAAGCAATCTACTGATTCAATGCAATCTCTATCAAAATAACAATAATATTCTTCACAGAAATAGAAAAATCAAATCTGAAGTTCATATGCAACACAAAGACACAGAATAGCCAAAGTTATCCTAAGGAAAAAAAAAAATCTGGAGGAATCCTATTACCTGACTCAAATTTTACTACAGAGCTATGGAGACCAAACAACATGCACTATGCTACTGGCATAAAAACAAATACATAGACCAGTGGAACAAAATAGAGAATCCAGAATCCACACAACTACAGTTAATTCGTTTTAGAAAAAGGTGCCAAAAGTGTGCACTGAGGACAAGACAGTCTGTTTAATAAATGGTGCTGAGAAAATGGGATATCCATAAGCAGAAGAATAAAACCAGGCCCCTGTCTCTCACCATATGCAAAAATCAAATCAAAACTGATTAAAGACATATATCTAAGACTTCAAACTATGAAACTACTACAAGAAAGTGCTGGTGAAAATCATCAGGACATTAGTCTGGGCGAAAAAAGTTATTGAGCAATACCTGATAAACACAAGCGACCAAAGTAAAAATACACAAATGGGATCACATCAAGTTAAAAAGCTTCACACAGCAAAAGACACAACCAGAAAAGTGAGGAGACAACTTATGCAATGGGAGAAAATATTTACAAACTCCCCCTCTGACAAGGGATTAATAACCTGAATATATAAAGAGCTCAAAAAACTTTATAGAAAAAATTCTAATAATCTGATCAAAACGAGGGCAAAAGACTTGAATAGACATTTCCCAAAAGAAGACATACAAATGACAAAAATGCAAATGAAAAGGTGTTCAACATCGTTAATCATTAGAGAAATGCAAATCAAAACTGCAATGAGATATCTGATGAATGATATATCTCACCCCTGTTAAAATGGCTTTTATTCAAAAGGCAGGCAATAACAAACGCCGGTGAGAACGTAGAGAAAAGGAAACGAACCTTCATACACTGTTGGTATTAATGTAAACTAGTACAACTACTATGGATAACAGTTTGGAGTTTCCTCAAAATACTCAAAATTGGGCTACTATATGATTTAACAATCCCACTGCTGGGTATATACCTAAAAGAAAGGGAATCAGTATATTTAAGACATATCTGCACTCCTATGTTTGTTGTAGCACTGTTTGCAATAGCTATGATTCGGAAGGAACCTAAGTGTCCATCAATAGATGAATTCATAAAAAAGATTTGGCACATATGGAGTACTATACAGCCATAAAAAGAATGAGATCCAGTCATTTACATCAACATGGAGAGAACTGGAGATTGTTATGTTAAGTGAAGTAAGCCAGGTACAGAAAGACAAACATCACATGTTCTCACTTATTTGTGGGATCTAAAAATCAAATCAATTGAACTTGTAGGCATAATGAGAAGAAGGATGTTGCCAGAAGCTGGGAAGGGTAGTAGAGGATTGGAGGTGGGAGGTGGGGACAGTTGATCAGTACAAAAAAAATAGAAAGAATAAGACCTACTATTTGATAGTACAATAGGGTGACTATAGTAAATAATAAATTAATTTTATATTTTAAAATAACTTAATGAATGTAGTTAGATTATTTGTATCTCAAAGGATAAATGCTGGAGGGCTTAATACCCCATTATCCATGATGTGTTTATTTCATATTGCATGCCTGTATCAAAACATCTTATGTACCCCACAAATATATACACCTATTATATACTCAAAAAATTAAAAATAAAAAAATTCTCAAAACAAAGGAAAGAGACTAAAATTATTAAAATCCATCAAGAACAAATTTAAGAGTTGAAAACTTCAACTGACATACTAAAGAATGCTTCAGAGTCTCTTACGAGCAGAACTGATCAAGCAAAAGAAAGAATGAGCTTGAAGATAGGCTGTTTGAAATTACACAGTCACAAGAGACAAAAGAATAAAGAATGATGCACACCTAAAAGATACAGAAAATAACCTCAAAAGGGCAAAACTAAGAGTTATTTACGTTAAAAGGGAGATAGAGAAAGGGCAGAAAGTTTATTCAAAGGGATAACATTACAGAACTTTTCAAACCTGGGGAAAATATCAACATTCAAGTACAAGGATGTTAATGAAAACCAAGCAAATATAACCTGAAGAAGAGTACCTCAAGGCACTTAGCAACCCAACTCTCAAATGTGAAGGATAAAGAAAGAAAAACACTTTTACCCTAGAATATTATGTCCAGCAAAAATATAATTCAAACATAAGAAATAAAGACCTTCCCAGATTAATAAAAAGAAGACTGGGGGATTTTATGCACTCCAGGATTGTCCTATAAGAAATGCTAAGGGGAGTTCTAAAATCTAAAAGAAAATAATGTTAATGAGCTAGAAGAAATCATCCAAAGTTAAAAAACTCAGTGTCAAAAGTAGGCACACAGAAAAATACTGAATATTATACTGTTGTAATTATGGTGTGCAAACTACTCAAGCAGAAAGACTAAGTGATGAAACAATAAAAAATAGTAACTACAAATCTTTTTGAGATATACACAGTAAATAAGATCTAAAGAGAAACAAAAAAAATGCTTAAACATAAGAGGATGATGTTGTAGTATAGAGGTTTTATCAGTTTTCTTTTCTTTTTTTTTTTTTTTTTGAGACAGACTCTTGCTCTTGTCACCCAAGCTAGAGTGCAGTGGTGCGATCTCAGCTCACTGCAACCTCCACCTTCATGAGATTCTCCTGACTCAGCCTCCTGAGTAGCTGAGACTACAGGCACCTGCCACCACACTTGGCTAATTTTTGTATTTTTAGTAGAGATGAGATTTCACCATGTTGGCAAGGCTGGTCTTGAACTGTTGACCTCTGGTGACACCTGCCTCTGCCTCCCAAAGTGCTGGGATTACAGGCATGAGCCACTGTGCCCAGCGTATTAGTTTTTCTTTTTTTTTTTTTTTTTTTTTTTGCATTTTTTTAATGCATTCATCTTAAACTATTACCAGTTTAAAATAATGGGTTATAAATAAGTATGTGCATGCCTCATGGTAATCTCAAATCAAAATACATATGACAGATCAAAAACTAAAAAATAAAAGGAAGAAATTAAATTATTCCATTAAAGAAAATGACCTTCACTAAAAGAAAGACAAGAAGGGAGAAGAGAAGACCCCAAAACCATAAGAAAACAAATAACAAGATAGCAGGAGTAAGTCCCTACCTATTAATAAAGTTGAATGTAAATTAACTACAGTCTCCAATCAAAAGAAATAGAGTGTCTGAATGGGTGATATAACAAGACCTAATGATCTGTTGCCTACAAGAAACATAATTCACCATAAACACTGGCTGAAAATGAAGGGATGGCAAAAGATGTTATTACATGCCTATGTTGCTATACTTACATCAGACAAAACAGATTTCAAGACAAAAACTGAAAGAAGAGACAAATAATGTCATTATGTAATAACAAGTGATTCAATTAGGCAAGGGAATAAACGGATTGTAAATATATATGCACCCAACACTGAAGCACCAAGAAATATAAAGCAAATATTATTAGAGTGAAAGAGAGAGACAGACTTCAATATAATAATAGCCAGAAATATCAACAACTCACTTTCAGCATTGAAAAAATCTATTAGACAGAAAATCAAGAAAGAAACAGGCTTAACCTGAGCTATGGAACAAGTGGACCTAGTACATATTTACAGAATATTATATTCAAGGGCTCCAAAATAAACATTTTCTCTCATCAGCAAATGAATCATTCTTAAAGAGAGATGACATATTAGGTCACAAAAGAAGTCTTAAAACATTAAGAAAAAAAAGCAATCACATCAAGCATCTTCTCTGGCCACAGCAGAATAAAACTAGAATCAATAACAAGAGGAATTTTGGAAACTATTCAAACACATGGAAATTAAACAATATGCCCCTGAATGACCAGTGGGTCAACGAACAAATTACAAAGGAAATTGAAAAATTTCTTGAAATGAATGATAATGGAAGCACATACCAAAACCTATGAGATACAGTAAAAGTAGTACCAAGAGAGAAATTCATACCTTTAAGTGCTCACATCAAAAAGAAGAAAAACTTCAAATAATTAATCTAACGATACATTTTGAAGAACTAGAAAAACAAGAGCAAACTAAACCCAAAATTAATGGAAGAAAATAAATAATAAAGATGAAAGAAGAAATAAATAAATGTGAGATAAAGAAAACAGTGCAAAAGATGAATAATACAAAAAATCTGTTTTTTGAAAACATAAATATAATTGACAGAAATTTATCCAGACTAATGTGAAAAGACCCAGATATGTAAAATCAAAGATGAAAAAGAATACATTACAAATGATATTGTAGAAATTTAAAGGTCCACTAGAGGCTACTATGAGCAAACATATGTCAATAAATTGAAAAATCAAGAGGAAATGAATAAATTCCTAAATATATGAAACCTATCAAGACTGAACTGAGATCCAAGACCTGAACAGACTGATAACAAGTAATGAAATTAAAGCTGTAATTAAAAGTCTCCTAGTAAAGAAAAGTTAAGGACCTGCTGGGTTCACTGGTGAATTCTACCAAACATTTAAAGAAGAATTAATATCAATTCTGCTCAAACTATTATAAAATATAGATAAGGAGACAATATTTCTAAACTCATTCTATTAGGTTGGTGCAAAAGTAATTGCAGTATTTGCCATTCATTTTAGTGGCAAAACTAACCTAAGACAAGGTCGGAATTACCCTGCTACGAAAACCAGACAAACACATATCAAAGAAAGAAAACTACAAGCCAGTATCTCTGATGAATATTGATTCAGAAGTCCTCAACATACTGCTAGCAAACCAAATTAAATAATACATTAAAAAGATCACTCATCATGACCAAGTTGGATTTATCCTAGGGATGTAAGAATGGTTTAACACATGCAAATCAATCATGACACAGATATCAACAGAGTGAAGGATAAAATCCATATAATCATTTCAATGAAAGCTAAAAAATCATTTGATAAAATTAAACAATGCTTCATGGTAAAAACCATCAAAAAGCTGGATATACAAGGAATATACCCAAATGTAACAAAAGTCACAGATAACAGGCCCACAGAGCTAGTAGCATACTGAGTGGGCAAAAACTGAAATCTTTTTTCTAATATCTGGAATATGACCAGTCCACCCAGTTTCACCACTGTTATTCAACATCGTACTGGAAGACCTAGCTAGAGCAATTAGACAAGAGAAAGATATACAGGGCATCCAAAAGGAAAAGAAGTCAAATTATCCTTGTTTACAGGTGATATAATCGTATATTTGGAAAAATCTAAGACCCCACCAAAGAAAAAGAAAACTATTAGAACTGTTAAACAAATTTAGTCAAATTGCAGGATACAAAATCAACATATAAAAATTAGTACCATTTCTATATGTCAATAGTGAACAATCTGAATACAATAATTAAATCCCATTTACAATGGTCACAAAAAAATTAAATGTGTGGAGGTCTACTTAACTAAAGAAGGGAAATATCTCAACAATGAAAACTTTAAAACACTGAGGATAGAAATTGAAATCAAGACAGAAAAATTGAATTACATTCCATGTTCACGCACTGGAAGAATCAATGTGGTTAAAATGTCCATACTACCCAAAACAATCTACAGATTCAATGCAGTCTCTATTATAATGTTGATGACATTCTTCACAGAAACAGAAAAAAAAATCTTAAAATTTACATAGAATCACAAAAGACACAGAATAGGCAAAGATATCTTGAGCAGAAAAGAACAAAACTGAAGGAATCACATTATCTCACTTCAAATTATTCTACAGAGCTACACTAACCAAAACAGCATGGTACTGGCATAAAAACAGATACATAGACCAATGGAAAAGAATAGATAACCCAGAAACAAATCCACACACCTAGAGAAAACTGATTTTTAACAAAGGTGCCAAAGAACATATACTGGGGAAAAGATTGTCTCTTCAATAATGGTGCTAGGAAAACTGCATATCTATATGCAGAAGAATGAAACTCAACCCTTATCTCTTGCCATATAAAAAAATAAAATCAAAATGCATTGAAGACGTAAATCTAAGACCTCAAACTATGAAACTATTATAAGAAAATCTTAAGGAAAATCTTCAGAACATTAGGATGGGCAAAAAATTTTTGAGTAATACTTCAGAAGCACAGGAAATACAAGCAAAATGGCCAAATGGGATTCCATTGAGTTAAAATCTTCTGTAAAGCAAAGGAAACTACCAATAAAGTAAAGAGACAACCCACAGAATAAGCAAAAATATTTGCACACTACTCATCTGGCAAGAGGTTAATCACCAGAATATATAAGAAGGTCAAACAACGCTATAGGAAAAAATCTAATAATCCATTAAAAAAATGGGCCAATGGTTTGAATGGACATTTCTCGAAAGAAGGCATACAAATGATAAACAAACATATGAAAAGATACTCAACATCATTGATCATCAGATAAATGAAAATTAAAACTACAATAAGATATCTCACTGAAGTTAAAATGGTTTATATCCAAAAGAAAGGCAATAACAAATGCTGATGAACACGTGGAAAAAAGGTAATCCTGGCACACTGTTGGTGGGAATGTAAATTAGTACAACCATGCTGGAGAACAGTTTGGAGGTTCCTCAAAAAACTAAAAATAAATCTACCATACAATCCAGCAATTCCACTACTTAGTATATATCCCAAAGAAAATATATCAATATATTGTAGAGATAACCGCACTCCTACTTTTGATTTAGCACTATTTACAATAGCCAAGATTTGGAAGTAACCTGCAACTAACACCAGATAAAGTGAAAATACTATACATACACACAATGGAGTACTATTCAGCCATAAATATGAATGAGATCCAGTCATTTGCAACACAATGGATGGAACTAGAGGTCATTACATTAAGTAAAATAGGCCAGGGACGGAAAGTCAAATATCACATTTTCTCACTTATTTATGGAATCTAAACATCAAAACAATTCAATTCATGGAGATAGAGAGTAGAAGAATGGTTACCAGAGGGTGGTAAGTGCAGTAGGGGTTTGGGGGGAAAGTGGAGATGGTTAATGGGTACAAAGATAGTAGTTAGGATGGATGAATAAGATTTATTGATGGCACACCTGGGTGACTATAGTTAACAATAATTTAATTGTACATATTAAAATAACTAAAAGAGTATAACTGAATTGTTTATAACATAAAGATTAAATGCTTGAGGGGATGGATACCCCATTTTGCAGGATGTGATTATTACACATTACATGTATTTATCAAAATAGCTCATGTGCCCATAAATATATACAACTATTATGTACCCACGAAAATTAAGAATTTAAAATTTAAAAAATAAACAAAAACAATATGTACCTGTGTAGTTAAAAAAAAGAGACATAAAACCCCCTGACAAACAAAAGTTGAGGGAATACTAAACTCATAAATCTGTGTAAAAAAAAATAAAATAAATAAAGGGAAATTTTCTACTTAATACAAAATGACGCCAAATAGCAATATAAGGCATTCAAAGGACAAAAGTCATTGGAAATGCAAATACATAGACAATTACATATTAATATATTAGTATATCAATTGTGGGCAAGTTATTTTAATTCTATTATAAAAATTTAAGTGACAAAAGCATTAAAATAAGTATATCTAAAATATATTTATGGATACACAATATAAACTGATATAAACTATGACTTCCTTAAGATAAAGCATGAGCAGGCTAATAAGTGTAGAATTTTTCTATGCAATGAAAGTTGATTTATTATCAGCTTAAAAGAGACTGTTATATTTTATGTAAGTCCCATGATACCCAGAAAACGTTTACAGAAGTAGCAAAAAAGGAAAAACAAATAAATGTATGATTACAAAAATCAACAAACCATAAAGAAAAACAGCACAACAGGAAAAGAGGGGAAAAATCACTGCAAGACACAGGAAAACAGTTTAAAAATAGAAAAGTTAATCCTTCTTTATCAATAATTACTCTAAATGTAAATGGATTAAATTCTCCAAACAAAAGATAGAGAGTGGCTGATTGGATAAAACAAGATACAACTACCTGCTGTCTCTAAGAGACTCACTTTAGATATAATAACACACATAGGCTGAAAATGAAGGGCTGGAAAAAGGCATTCAATACAAATGGTAACCAAAATAAGACAGGGGTAGATATACATATATTAGACAAAATAAACTTTACATCAAAACTGTCTCAAGAAACAAAAAATGACATTATAAAATGATTTTAAAAATTAATTCACCAGGAAGATACAATTATAGATATATTATAGACTCAACCTCAGAGAATATAAATATATGAAGCAAACGTGGACAGAACTGAAGGAAGAAATATAGAGGAATAAAATACAGTCATCTCTTGGTACCCGCGGGGAATTGGTTCCAGTACCCTCCATGGATACTAAAATACAAAGACACTCAAGTCCCTTATATAAAATGGTGACATGCAGTGGCCCTCCATAATAGGCTGACTGTAATAGTAGGGGACCTTAATATCTCCACTTTTAGTTACAATAGAACAACCAGGGAGAATATCAATGAGGAAACAGAGAACAACATTATAGATCAATTGGACCCAACTGACAGTGAGCACTTTATTCATTAACAGTAGAATACACATTCTTCTCAAGCAGAAATGGAAGAATTTTTAGTTAGATCACATGTAACACCACACAAGTCTTAATAAATTTAAGAATAAAATCCTACCAATTATCTTTTGCAATCACAATGGAATAAAACTGGAAATCAATAGCAGAAGCAAAACTGGAAATTTCACATAAATGTGCATATTAAACAGCACATCTTTGAAAAATTGATTGTTCAAATCAACCAAAAGGGTATTTAGAAAATATTTTGAGACAAATGAGACTGAAAACATAATATTAGAAAACATGAGATGCAACAAGAGCAGCAGTAAGAGGGAAGTTTATAACGATAAATCCTACGTTAGCAGAGTGAGTTTTATTCCTGTAGACTATATTCAGAGGTTAACTACTCTAATTTCTGGTCACTAGAAGCATCTGGGAAATTGTTTATTGTCAATAAATACCAATACATTTTACATAATTACAGCAGTAAAAAAAAAGAATGATGTCAAATAAACATAACTGTAAATTTCAAGAAATCATAAAAAGCAAACCAAATTGAGCCCAAAGTTAGCAGAAAGAAAAGGTTAGAAAATGAGCAAATAAAATAAAGAATAGAAAAAAATCAACACAACTAAGAGTTGAAATGTTTTTCAAAAAGTGAACAAAATCGATGAACTTTAGACTAAGAAAAAGAGAGAAGGTTCAACTAAAATAAGAAAAGAATGCAGAGAAATTATAACTAATATCACAGAAATAAAATAATCATAAGAGATTACTATGCACAATTATATATAAAAAATTAAATAACTGAGAAGGAATGAATAAATTCCTAGATACAAAAAAAAAAAAAAAAAACCCACCATGATTACATCATGAAGAAAGTCTGAATAGACCTACAAATAGTAAAAAGCTGAAATCACTAAACAACAACCTCTAAACAACAAAAAGCTGAGGACCAGATGGCTTTACTAGTGAGTGTTAGAAACATTTAAAGAAAAAATTAATGACAATCCTTCTCAACCTCTTGCCAAAAATTGAAAGGAAGGAACACCTTCAAACTCATTTTGTGAGGCCAGCATTACCCTGATATCAAAGCGAGACAAAAATCATCAAAAGAAACCTACAAGCTAATATCTCTGATGAATACAGATGCAAAGAATCCTCAAGAAAATACTACCAAACCCAATTTGAGATCACATTAAAAGGATGTTATGCCATAACCAAGTTGGATTTATACCTGAAATGCCAAGTTCAACACACAAAAATCAATCAATGTAATAAACCGTATTAACAAAATAAAAGACAAAATCACACAATCATATCAGTAAATTTCAAAAAAGCATTTGATAAAATTCAACACTCTCATTATAAAAACTTCCTACAAGCTAGTAATGGAGGGAAATTTGCTCAACATAATCATGGCCATACATGAGAAACCCATAGCGGACATCAAATTCAAGAGTGAAAAACTGAAAGCTTTTAGGAAAAAGGAAAGGATGACTATTCTCACCAATTACATTCAACACAGCCCTGGAATTGTATACCAGAGCTAATAGTCAAGAAAAAATAATAATAAAAGGCATCAAACTAGAAAGGAAGAAGTAAAATTGTCCCTATTTGCAGATGATGACTTTATATGTAGGAAATCCTAGACTTCATACACACACACACACACACACACACACACAAACTGTTAAAATTAAATAAACAAGTTTTGTAAAGTTGCAAGATAAAAAAGTCATAAGAAATGCATTGCCTTTCTATTCACTAACAAATAACTATCTGAAAAGGAAATTGGGAAAACAATCCCATTCATAATTAAATAAAAAGAAATAAAACACGATAAATGTAACTAAGCAGGTGAAAGACTTATACACTGAATACTTCAAAACATTGATGAAACAGATCGAAGAAGCCACAAACAGAAAGATATATCCTGTGTCCATGGACTAATGAATCTAATAATGTTAAATGTCCATACTACCTAAATATATCTACAGATTCAGTGCAATACCTATCAAAATTCCAAGGACACTTTTACAAAAATATAAAAAATAACCCTAAAGTTCATATGAAACCAAAAAATGACATCAAAAAATGACATCAAATAGCCAAGCAACCTTGAGAAGAAACAAAGCTGATAGCTCACACTTCCTGATTATAAATTCTTTCCAAAGCTAAAGTATTAATACAGTATGGTACTGGCACAAAGGTGGATATAGAAACCAGTAGAATAGAAGAGAGAGCTCAGATAAATATATACAGTCATCTGATCTTTGACAAGGGGCCACAATGCTGAAATGTTTGTTTCTCCGACAATGGTGTTGAGAAAATTGGATATTTACATGAAGTTATACTCTTATCTTACATATAACAAAAAAAATCAACTCGAACTGCTTTGAAGACTAAAATTCAAAACCAGAAACTAAAACTCCTAGAATAAAACCTAGGGAAACAGTTTCATTAAATTGGTCATGTCAACAATTTCATGGACATAACACCAAAAGCACAGGCAACAGAGGCAAAATTAAACTAATGGAAATCCATCAAACTAAAAAGCTTCTGCCCTGCAAAATAAACAATCAGTAGAGTAAAAAGGCATACAGAATATGAAAATTTATTTACAAAGTGTATATGTGATAAGCAGTTAATTTCTAAAAGGTAGAAGACATGCTTATAACTCCATAGCAAAAAAATAAAAATAATCTGATTTAAGAATAGGCTAAAGACCTGAATAGAAATTTCTCCCAAGAAGGCACAGAAATAACAACAGGGATATGAAAAGATGTTCAACATCGCTTATTATCAGGGTAATGAAAATCAAAAGCACAATTAGATGTCACCATATACCCATTAGGATGGCTATTATCAAAAAAATAAAAGAATAAGAAAAAATGTTGACAAGGATATGGAAATATTTGAACACTTACAAACTGTTGGTAGAATGCAAAATGGTGCAGCCAGGATAAAAAACAGTATGAAGATTCCTGAAAAAATTAAATATAGAACTACTACATGATGCAGCAACCTCACTTCTGGGTGTATATTCAAAAGAATTGAAATCAGGATCTAAGAGATATTTGCACTTGCATGTTCATTTCAACTCTCTTCACAACAGCCTTGATATGAAAACAACCCAATGACTACTGAAAGATGAATAAATTAAGAAAATATGATAAATACATACAATGGAATACTCTTCAGTCTTGAAAATAAATCCTGCAATATGTGATAACATGTGTGAACTTTGCTGACATTATGCTAAGTGAAATAAGCCCATCACAGAAGAATAAATACCGAGTGATTACATTAATGTTAGGCATATAAAAGAGTCAAACTCATGAAAGCAGAAAGTAGAATGGTCATTTCCAGTGGTTGAGTGAAAGTGGAAATAGGGAGTTGCTAGTCAATGGGTGTAAAGTTTCAGTTGTACAAAATGAGTAAGTTCTAGAGATCTGCCGTACAACATTGCGCCTATAGTTAATAATACTGTATTGTACAGTTGGCCTTTGGATAACATGGGATTTATAGTGGCTGACCCCGCACACAGTTGGCAATCTGTGTATAACTGTTGGTTCCCCCAAAACATAGCTACTGATAGCCTACTGTTGACCAGAAATCTTACCAATAGCATAAACAGTCAACATATATTTTGCATGTTATATGTATTATAGACTGTATTCTTACTATAAAGTAAGCTAGAGAAAATGATGTTTAGAAAATCACAAGGAAATATATTTACTATTCATTAAATAAAAGTGGGTCTCATAAAGCTTTTCATCCTCATGTCTTCACATTGAGTAGGTGGAGGAGGGAGGGAAGGCATTGTTCTTGCTTTCTGTAGGGTGGTAGAGGTGGAGGCAGTGGAGGGGGTAAAAAGGAAGACAGGAAAGGCAGGTACACACCGTGTACCTTTACAGAAATACATTGAAATTGCTATTTGACTTTGTTGTTTGATCATTTCTCTAAAAACATTTATATATGATACCAATACTTCTTCCACTGTTTGCTTTTGTTTCAGTGCCCACATTGCAGAAGGTTCCATGTTGTAAAAGATGTCAAAACAGTCTTGAATAATCAGAACACTTCTGCTGGACTGTCTAATGTCAACTTGTTTCTGACACTGATTCTTCTAGGTTTTTTCCTCATCATCTGAGACCAGTTCAGAAGGACTTCTCTTCATCAAGTAGTCTTCTGCTAATTCCTCTGGTGTGGTGCCAATTAGCTCTTGAATGTCTCCAAGATCCATTTTTTGAAATTATTCACGTCTTTGTTTGCCATATCCACAATCTCTTCGTAATTTCCTTGAATGACCATGTTGTGAATCCTATGAAGTTACGCACTACATCAGGACACAGTTTTCTCCAGTAGAATTTTGTTTCCTGCTTGACGGCTTTTTGTGGCTTTTTCTATAAAGATGATGGCAACTTCAACGGTGTAATCCTTTCAGATTTTTATAATGTTCTCTCTATAGGAGTTCTCTTCTACAGTATCAACAATACTTTCTATAGTGTAACGTGTAATGAGCCTTAAATGTCCTTACAACCTCAGATCTATAGGCTGAATTAGAGAATTGTGTTTGGGATAAAGCAGACCACTTCAGCACCTTCAGTATTCAATTAATGGAGTTCTGGATGACCAAGAGCATTGTCTATTACCAAAAGAACTTTAAAAAGCTAACCCTTTCTGCCAACATACTCCTTGTCTTGAGGAATAAAGTATCAATGGAAACTGTCAGAACTTTTTAGTAAAAAAAAAATGTTCTTATTGTTCAGGGCTTCTTAGTGTACCACCCAAAGACTAACAATTGTTTTTCATCTTTCCTCTTCAAGGCTTAGGGATTAGCAGTTGCATAGGTAAGAACAGTTCTGATCATAAACCTCACTGTATTTGCACAGAACATCAGTTAGCCTATCCCTTCCTCCTTAAATCCTGGTGCTCACGTATCTTCTTTATTAATAAGTGTACGTTGTGGCTTTTTTTTCCCAGAATAGGGAACTTTCATCTAATTAAAAACCTGTTCGGGTAGATGTCTTTTCTTGTCAGTGATTTTCTTAATGCTATCTGGAACATTTCTGTTGCCTCCTGATTCGCAGAAGCTGCTTCTCCAGTTATCTTGATGCTTTTCTGAGACAAATCTCTTTCTAAAATTTTCACATTATCCTTTAGTGACATTAAATTCTCCAGCTTTAAATCCTTCACTTTCCTGTTGCTTTAAGTCGTCATATAATGACTTCACTTTTTTTCAAATTGTGTTTAAGTCTTACAGGTATGCTGTTTAAAATTTTTTAATTTAATTTAAGTTCCAGGATACATGTGCAGGATGTGCAGATTTGTTACATAGGTAAACATGTGCCAGGGTAGTCTGCTGCACCTATCAACCCATCTCCAAGGTATTAATCCCAGCATGCATTATTTTTTCTGATGCTCTCCTTCCTGCTGTGCCCACTCCTTGACAAGCCTCAGTATGTGTTGTTCCCCTCCCTGTGTCCACATATTCTCATTTTTCAGTGCCCATTTATGAGTGAGAACATGTAGTATTTGTTTTTCCGTTTCTGTTAGTTTGCTGAGAATAAAGCCTTCCAGCTTCATCCATGTCCCTGCAAAGGAAATGATCTCATTCCTTTTTATGGCTGCAGAGTATTCTGTGGTGTATACGTAGCACATTTTCTTTATCCAGTCTATCCTTGATCTGCATTTGGGATGATTCCATGTCTTTAATTTAATAGCAATGTTGTACCTACATAAAAGCTGCATTTTCAACATGAGATAAAAACTATTTCACTAAAAGCACAGGTTTTTTGCCCACTGGTGTAGCTGCAGTGAGGCTTCATGTTGCTCCATTTCTCTCTCTGTGTGTGTGTGTGTGTATGTGTGTTTACAACAGTCCTTCTACTGGTACATTTATATTGAAACAGTGGCCAGCTGCAGAGCTCAAACTATAGTACATATTAAACAATTTGGCTTTTTCTTGTAATGTCATGACATTTCTGTGCTTCTGGGAGAACTTCCAGCCTCACTAGTGGCACTTCATGCAGCTCATACAGTGTTATTTAAGGTTTATGGCATTGCACTAAACAAAATGAAAACTATACAGGAACCCCAGGAGTTCACTTTTTAAAGTGATTCATCACTTACTGGAGAGTGATGAAAACCACTCACATGGAGATGATGAATGACACGTGGCATTTTAAGTAAATACTCTCAACACTTGAGCTTACTGCAATAACAACAGGAGATGGTTAGAGAATTTTTACAGCAGTAAAATATGCACTACAGTTAATTTTATTCAGTTATGACTTAATACTATATCCTTACATTTGGTTGCATTTCTCTTGACTGCAAATGGCATCATGGAAAATCTATAAGAGTTTTTCTGTGTAAAGTTTGACAAATTTTAACTTCTAATAATAGATTTGTGCATATTTTGTTGTAGCAAATTATAAAATAGTTTAGCATCTGTATATATTTAATTTATTCATGATATATCTGTATCTTAACATTTTCTAATTTCTAAGCTGTGTTGTTTATCTGCCGGTTTCTTCATATTGTCACAAATCTCAAAAAATATTTTCAATACATTTATTGAAAGATCTATGTATAAGTGGATCTGCACAGTTCAAACCTGTGCTGTTCAAAGGTCAACTGTACTTTTAAAAATCTGTTAAGAAGGTAAATTTTATTTCAGTTGTTCTTACCACAGTAAAACAATAAGAATTGAGAAAACACACACATGGAAAAACACACACCATAGAACTTTGAAGCACAATTAAATTATGCCATTACTCCGATCTATAAGGAAACTCACTGACATAAGAAAATATTGACTTGATTTAAAATTATTTAGAAATAAATTATTTTCCAGTATAGATGAATCTGTCTTTCAAATTGATTTATGTGATCATATTGTTTTATAATCAACAACACAGACTAAAGTCAGGAAATGATTTGTTAAATCAGTAACTCCATATACATGCTAAGTATTTATTTATCACCTATCAGAAATATAATTTTGAGGACTTTTTTGGTTCTTTCACTGGTCTTTATATAGGAACTAAAGAACATAACCTAGCTAGATATTGTCTGCAGTGTTTCCCTTGGTAACATACCATCTTAAAAGTTGGAAAATTCTACAAAAATGAAAAAAATCTTAGTTTCTGGATATTCTAGAAAACCAACCAGAAGGTCTTTTCAATGTTGGGTTCAAAATTTCACATAAAAAGTACAGGCCAGAGCTGGGCAGCACCCGAGCTTTTGGCTGTGTGGCGAGAGCAGTTTACCAACAAAACCCTTCCCATTCTAACCATCAAACCCTATTTTCCGATCTTTGACCCTCTTTACTCGTTTGTGTTATCTCTTTGGCTTGTGTAGCAATTGAAGTTTGCCAAAGTATACTTTACAATAAGTTCACTTCATGCTTCTCAACTGAGTAGAGAAGATGTGATAATATTTGAACAGTCAGGAGTAGAAATTGAATAACCATGAACTGTAAAATGCTGTAATTATTTCTGAATAGAGAGACTGCAAAACTACTATCCTAAAGACCTAAAGCCGGCCGGGCGCGGTGGCTCAAGCCTGTAATCCCAGCACTTTGGGAGGCCGAGACGGGTGGATCACAAGGTCAGGAGATCGAGACCATCCTGGCTAATCTGGTGAAACCCCGTCTCTACTAAAAAATACAAAAAACTAGCCGGGCGAAGTGGCGGGCGCCTGTAGTCCCAGCTACTTGGGAGGCTGAGGCAGGAGAATGGCGTAAACCCGGGAGGTGGAGCTTGCAGTGAGCTGAGATCTGGCCACTGCACTCCAGCCTGGGCGGCAGAGCGAGACTCCATCTCCAAAAAAAAAAAAAAGACCTAAAGCCCTTCACCACTTATTTTGTACTCAGTGATAAAAGCAATTATGAAACTGGAATCAAATGACTAAATATAGTATACATAATGTGTAGCTACATTAAGTCACATTTCTAAAATGGAAGACATAAATCATCATCAAGTATTTGCTTTTATTTTATATTAGAAAGCACTTTCAAATTGGTTGGCCTACTGTGATGTCTATTCCTCTCAGAATGAATCCTTTGGTCTCACTGGAGTGATTTATTTAAGTCCTGGTGAGATAGAAAATCACATTCGTTTATTCACAAACACTAATCAGTTACTATTTGTTAAGACAGACACCATTCTGTCATGTCATTCTCAAAGAGATGGTGGGTAAGTACACACATATTTACAGATTGTTGTGAGAAGGGCTACAATAAAGACATGCTCTTGGTCATTAATAGGGGCACCAAATTTGAGACCAATGAAAAATGATTAAGTAAGAGTTATGGGAGAAAAGCCACATGTTGAAAGAGACTTTAAGAACTATGAAAATAAAAGAGAGAAAAGTTTTTCCAATTTTAAATAAAGGAGAGTGTGGGATTACAGGGCACAGAAATTCAGTCAGTCATTGAATTAAGGTACAGATACTCAGCAAGAGAGGGAATATAGGGAACAAAGTGGGTTTGGAAATAAGATGATGAGACCAGCATTTGACAGGGTTTTAGGTAGCTATTTTTCAAAAAAATCTAAGAAAAAAATGAATAAATAGTAGAAATACATATTTAAACAAATTATAGAAAGATATCCATTACAATTAGTAAATTACATAGAACTTTTTTGTGTTTCATTAGTGGTAGAGGCAGATTATATTAGATGAGAAGTACATGGGAGATGAGATGATGAGGCACTTAGATGATGTTTTTCTAGGTACTTGGCTTTGAAGATGAATTGAGAAACAGTTAATCAACTGGAAAGTCATTTGGGGATATAAAAAATGTATATATGTAAATAGATGGGAGAGACTTGAGAGGGTTTGCTGAGGAAAAGAGAGGGTACAGATGAAGAAGAGGCAGAAAGATGAAATCTAAACCCCAGTTGGATCAATTAATATTAGCTAAAGATAAATACTTTTTCATAAGTATGGGTAAAACAAGATAAATGTTGATATAGTACAGGTACATCTGTAGGAAGGAGGGCATGAAGTTGAGGCAGATGTTATAACATGGCCTGTCATTCTTCTATGAGAGGAGAAAGAGAGTGAAGGGAGTGAAGAGAAAAGTCATAAATTTTATTTACATGTCCTATCGTTCATTCATTTGTTCTACAAGCACTCATTAAATGTTGCCATGTGCCAAGTCCTCAGCAAACACCAGGAAAAATGACCATAACCAAAATGCACTGTGGTGTCTCTTAAACCACCCCCGCCATAAGCCAATGAAGCAGCCACAAGATGTTAGCAAAGCAAACTCGGAGCCCTACACATCAACCAAGTCACCATCAACTGAAAAATAAAATGTACTGGACTTGGTAGTCACTTTTTGGAGAGGGACATTTTAAGTAACCTAAAATAAGTTTGTTAAAAATCTCTTTTTACATGTAGTTTTATAAGCAAAGTATAAAAAGGAGCTGAATTTCATTTCTATTCTGATTATTAATGCATTTATTTCCTACTTGTAACTTTTGGGAAATAGCAAGCAAAGCACTACTGAAAAAGTAAATTTAATTATTTGGAAGAATGGTGTCCTGCACTTAAAAGGCACTATCATGGTACCTTGTTCCGATTGTACTTACTCAGATCCACATATCCGATATCCACATACATTTTAGCAAACAGAGATCCCAGCATAAAGCCAAAAACTAGACCAATCATTCCCATTGCATTCACAGTACCTGCAGGTATTACAAAACAATTTAATCAGATACCACAAACACTTGGTCTTTATTCAACATGTTTTAAAAAGTAATATTACACAATACATTTCTCCAAATATTTTTCTAATAAAGAATAAAATTAATGACACTATTATTTCAAAGGTAGACCTAGGGATTAACCATGCAATTTAATATTTTCTGTTTATTACCTATGTACAAGGAAGAATGTCCTTCTTTTGCAAAATCATCAATGTAAGAAATCCCCAATGGTACTATGGGGGATTCTCCTATGCCACGAAGCACATTACCCAGGAAGACATAGATCCACATGTGTGACCCAGATTCCTTCACACAACCTATCGAGACAAGAGAGTGTTTTATTTTAAACATTATTTTTAACATTCCTATTAGAAATTTAACTACTTTAAACCCTTTGCTATTCTATTTTTTTTCCTAATTACAAGTGATTCATATTCACTTTGCAAAGTTTGAAAATAAGGAAGGGCACAAAGAAAACATGCAAAAAATATTTACAATCACATTAAACACAGAAGATCATTTCAAATGTTACTCTAGCTCTTCTACATTTCTGGTGCACAAAATATGCGTAATATTCATTGTGTACAATATATAATTAAATATCTAGGTTTTTTTAAGCTGCATACATAATTATCACTATATTATCACAATTTCCCCATGTTGTTAAGATTTCTTCCATGTGAAAATGTTAATAACTGTATAGCAGTGTGTTGAATAAGTTTCCTAATTTGTTTAAACAATCTCTTCTTTTTTAGTTTCAAAATATTTCCATTTTTTTATTCTGTTAAACACAGATGTCATGGCTATAATTATAAATAAGTCCTTGTGCACATTCCTGATTATTTTCTTAAGATTTATCAAGAAAGTAGGTAAGTATATTTTTGTTCTTTAATATATATTGAAAATTAATCTCCCGAAAAAGTTACAAATTTACACACTTCCAGAAGTATATAAAATGTGAAGTTTTATATTTCCTCCTTTCCATTTTTCCATTTCTTTTCATAAAACTTTTGGGTTATAACTGTAATTTATTATTTGTTTTTTAACAGGCACAAAATCTTCAAATGCTATAATATTTTGCATTTTTTATGAAGAGCAAAGTTATATTACTCACATATTTCTTCCACTTCCCGCTTTTTAAATTGTAAATGTGTATGTTTGTTGCCAGTTACCTACTAAATTTGTTCTCTTTTCTCATCTACTTATAAATATCCTTCATATATATTACAGTCATCCCTTGACATATATAGTAGGATGTTTGTTCCAGGACAACTCATGCGTATCCAAATTCATGCATACTTAAATTCTCTAGTTGGCCCTGTGGAAACTACCTATAGAAGTAAGATCTCCATATGGGCGAGTTTCTCATTCTTTTTGGTTGAACGAAAGCCACATATAAGTGAACGGATGCAGCTATAATCTGCGTGGTTCATGGGTCAACTGTGTATATTAACAGTATGATTTTGCCTGTATGTAAGGGTTAAATATTTTTCCTATTTGTTCTTAAATCAATTTTGCTAAAAAAATCACATTTTTAGAAGTAATTAAATATATAAATTTTATACTTTTTAACTGTCAGTATTCTTACCTCTTTCTACTATCTCAGCTGGTGTTCTATTGAGTGATAGCATTTGATTACTTAAACAGTTTGGTAAGTTTGATGTTGAATTTTCTGATGGATCAATATTGGTTTCTTTAGAATACCTGTAACTGTAAGAGTAACACTGGATTGAACATTTTGCTTATCTGCAGAATATAATATTTTCACCTTTCCCGAAAATGCAGAAAAAATTTCCCCTTTAATGACACTGTCTTCGAATTACCATACTTCTCTTTGTCAATTTCCCAGCATGTATGTCAGAAGATGTGATGGGGGTGGGGGAATGGGAGCATTCACTAAGAAAGATAATTCAACACACCATGGATAAAGTGGGTTATCACTTTTCTATAATCCTAGGAGTGCTTATATTCTGGTCAAGATGTAAAATATCCTGTTTCACCTGTTTTTTCAAATCTGTTAACTATATCTATTTATCCCTTTGAGTTATCGTCAAACAGTAAGTCCGTCTGATTTTCTTTCATGGACACACACACACACACTAATGCTTGACTCTTCAAAAGTCAATTAAAACTTTCTAACCTATTTTAACTTTATGAGGAAGAAGTTAATAACAACAAAAGAGATGGTGCTGAATTAGGGACAGATGCTGATATCCAAAAGCACTAAGGAGCCCTGTGAGCTCTGAGGGCAGCATATAGTGTGCCAGGTTATTATGTTCAGCTTCAGTGAACTAAAGCTCAGTTTTCGTACCTTAGAGATTTCACACTCTCTAAGATAAAAGCGTAAGATCAAAGACACAGTAAGTTTAATGTGCAAGGTCCCTAGTAGTCACATACACACACAAAATAGATGATCAGCTTTGCCTGGAGGTGGTGGGTAGATCAAGGAAGATTTCGTAATGTGAGTGACAGATAAAATGAATACTGAAGATGGATAGAAGTTTCACTGGTAGACAAAGGAAGAAAAGTATTCAAGGCTGTAGAAACAACAGGTGCAAAGAGATGATGTACTATGGCACATTTAGAGAACTGTCAGCCTAGAATGTGGTCCTCAAATGTGGGGAGAAGTGGACGATGAAGCTGTGGTGGTTACATCTGAGGCATGTTCTCCATAAAAATCACGAAGAATAAGATAGTAAGAAGATTAGAGGGAATTATGGGACACTGAAATTACGGTGTCAGAAGTAGAGGAAAAGGACGGACATGATGAAGAGGCCACAAAGGTAGAAAAATGAATCAAGATTATGGAATATGATGAGTACTAGAGTAGTACCATTAAGAAGAAAGTTCTTATAAGGGTCAAACGTAGCAAAAGAACAGAATTAATATGATGACCAAAAGGCATGATTGCTGGATATGGCAATGAGTAAGTAAATGGCGTCTCTCACAGGGACTGCTCATTGCCTTTCAGTATCCTTTATTTCTCTCCTTCCACAGTAACACAAGTTGGGATTTTTAGCTGGAAACATTGCGTCCTGGAATAAAGTCTTTTTTCCCCCCAACATCTATATATCTATGTGTAAAATGTAACTAATTTCTGGTAAATGTGAAGCCAATGGAAACGTTTTGCTTCTGAAAATGCTCCTTAAGCCTCAGTCTGTGTGCATTCTTTATTCTTCTCCTTGTTTTTCTTCCCTTCTTCTATCCTGCTGCCAGAAAATACATTGCCACAATTTGTACCATGAGGCCAAGGCCACGCAACGCAGAGCACTATGATGAAAAGATACCATTCTTCGACTAGCTACATTAACTTTTATGTAAAAAATAAGCTTCTGTCTTATTTTTTTGCTATTTCCAATTTTCTCTTATGAACACCTTACTCTAATCATAGCTACCCAGTTACCCTAGAAAGAACAACTTCGGTGAAGTGCTGTTGGGAAAATCTATATGCACAGGGTGAAGCTGTGAAGTCTTACTGAGTATTATTAAAATCTTACAGGCAAAGACATGAAGTACACGTGTTATACTAAAAAGTAATAAATAGCTTATTTGTTTCATTTGAAACTTTACACCTTATGTAATATTATTCTTATTTCAAAGTCTATGAAAGCCATGATGAATAAAGCAATACATTAAGTATCATACAAAGGAAATATGCTCCATTTCTAGACATATTTAGTGAATACTCTCAAAAGATAACTGACTATTTAAAGGATAAAAATAAAATTCTACTGCTAATTTATAAGTTGCTGATAATGAATGGCTCAGTGCTGTTTAACACTTACTATCCCATGAAGAAATGTGGTAAAGCCATCAAAATACTTCCAGTTCCCATAAGGAAACAACCAATTCCAATTAACTTCGGTCTGTGTAGTTTAGATCCAAAGTAACTTACAAATACAATCACAAGCAAATTTCCTAGAAAGAGAACAAAATTATGTTGACATGACTTAGTTCAATTTTGTATCTGGTAGAACTGAATGCCCCAGAATGAGTGCAAATAAAGCCCAAGACATCATATCTTCCCTCAAAGACCATGAAATTTAATTGTGAAGATGAACTCTCCCGCATTAAGACACTAATTGAAATTTGTATAGTACTAATGATAAGCAGAATACGTTTTATATGCAATCAAAACACTTAGGTAATTTGGCAATATGAGAGAAGCAAACTGTTATTGAAAGTTTGGAGTTTACTGCATTGCATTGGGATGGAAAAAATATCTTCCTAATCTGAGAAATCTTTTGATCATCATTCATGCATTATTAAAATTTATTTCCATCATTCTTTAAATTCATAGTATATACCTACCACGGTGCTCAGAGACAGAAATATAAAAAAAGGATAAACCATGGTACCTGTTCTCTAGAAACACATTAGTAATAAAATAAAACAGACGAATAGAAATGCTATTAGGTTACGGAAACAGCTTAAATTAGGGGCTTTGTGAAAATTTCCTGGAGGAGACGTCATTTGAGATTTAATCTTAAGTATAAATTATTTAGATTAAAAATTGGAAGAAGAGAAATCAGAGCAGATCAATTCAGATTTATCTGTAGTCTGATACATAACAATTAACAGACAACGATTGTTGAACATTGATGGAAAATAATAGTATGAAAGAAGAGCATCAAAACAGACCAGCAGATAAAGCAACATAAGAATAAGTACTTAAACAAGATTAAACTAAAAACAGTAAAAACTTTTTTTAAAAATCCTGTTAGCGTATTTAGAGGTGCAAAGTAGTGTTGCATCCATAAAATCAGAATGGCAGACTAAAAGTAATAAAAGAATGATAAAGTATTGTTATAAATTTAAAATACTATTAAAAATTTACATATTAGAACTTGATATAAGATGGCATCAGAGAAGATTGATGAAACATAAGGAAAATAGAAATTTAGAAGAAAAAAATTTACAAGCAAAAATAGCCAGGAAAGATATTATTTATATCATATATGTTACAGAATAAAATAGAAAAAAAAAATAGAAAACAGAAAATAAACTGGCTGACCGGGTGAGATGACTAATGCCTGAAATCCCACTTTTGGAGGCCAAGGCGGGTGGATAACCTGAGGTCAGGAGTTCGAAACCACCCTGGACAACATGGTGAAACCCTGTCTCTACTAAAAATACAAACGTAGCCACGCTAATCCCAGCTACTTGGGATGTTTGGGTGAGGGAGAAGGGACAAGATGGAGGAAGGTGAACAAGAAGGCACAGTCCCTGTTGCTTCCGGGTTCTTCATCACCAACTTACCCGCGCCCAGGAAAATGCAGAGGGCGCCCGGGAAAATGCAGATCAACTGAGCATGCGCAAAGTGACGTCAATCCGGAGAAATCGAAGCTTACCCGGTCACGCCTACGGAGACGCCCCTGTCACGCCCCTATCCCGCCCACTGCCCTCCACTTTCCAGTGCAGGAAAGTCTGCTGCTGGCAGAAGCGGGCCAAGTACCCTGGCGCCTTTCCCGCGGACCAGCGAGAGTGCGTGCATATTTGCAAATAAAACGGCTGCCGCTTTCTTCGCTCGTTTTGGCCTTTATTGATATTTAGTCTTTGCGTTATTAATAATAGTAGTAAAGAAACAAAACAGGGAGACTAAAGCAGGAGAATGTCTTGAACCCCGGAGGCCGAGGTTGCAGTGAGCCGAGATCATGCCATTTCACTGCAGCCTGGGTAGCAAGAGCGAAAAACTGTTTTTCCCCCTCCCCCCACAAAAAAAAGAAAGGAAAGAAAATATTGGGACACCGAGGCGGGTGGATGATGAGGTCAGGAGGTCGAGACCACGGTGAAACCACGTCTCTACTAAAAATACAAAAACAAAACAAAACAAAAAAAATTAGCCGGGTGTGGCCGGCGGGCGCCTGTAGACCCAGCTACTCAGGAAGCTGAGGCAGGAGAATGGCTGAATCCAGGAGGCCGAGCTTGCAGTGAGCCGAGATTGCACCACTGCACTCCAGCCTGGGAGACAGAGCGAGATTTCGTCTAAAAAAAAAATATTCCCTGTGTTAGCGGAAGACTTAAGCTTTCAGATGAAAGTTTTGAGAAAAAGGAATTTTGAATGCTTAATTCCATATCCAGACAAATTATCACTTAAATATGACAGTCAAATACACACATTTTCCAAAAGGCAATGGCTTAGAAAATATGCTATATTTTAAATTCTTCCTAAAAACATAATTACAGTCATCCCTTAATGTCCATGGGTTATTGCTTCTAGGATGCTCTGTAGATACCAAGATTTGCGGATGTTCAAGTCCGTTAAGTAAAAAGGTGTAATATTGCATATAACCTATCCATACCCTCTTGTGTACTTTATATCATATCTAGATAATGTCTAATACTTAATACAACGTAAATACTATGTAAACAGTTGTTATTCTGTGTTGCTTTTATTTGTATTATTTTTACAATTGTATTGCTACTTTTTCATTTTTATATTTTTTGAATATATCTTGCATCCACAGTTGGTTGAATCCATGGATGTGGTACACATCCTTCTGTGCATACAGAAGGTCATCTATACGTGAAGATATATTCCAGAAAGACTAAAGATGAGATTTGAAGTCACAAGATTCAAGAAACAGAGGTAAGCAAAGAAACCAAACTGATAATGATGTTCAAATAACTGCTGTTAAACAGCTGCAAAGTTTAACAAATATGAAGGATCAATTTCTTAACAAAAGGAGACATTCAGTGAATTAAACTTTAAAACGAATAACATTCTAATTCTAAAATCCTTGATGATTTCATTGAGCCTGAGAGGTGAAAGAGTGAAGGACATGTAGAGTGTAATATCTTGGGATCACAAATATTTTGAATTGATTTAAAGAGATGTCTTCCTTTGACAATTACTTTTTAAATATTATTTAATTAAGCATATTGCAAATACAGTTACGTTGGAAACAAAAATTGTATAAAATATTTGCAGTTTATATAATAGACGATTTGGAGGTCCTTCTAAATAATTAGAAAGTAAAAAGAAGAGGGAAAAGTAGCAGAGACTATGAGCTAGCAATACATTAAAAAATTTCAATTGTTGCAGAAATACAAATTAAAGTGAAAGCAACAAAGCAATATCTTCAATGTTCCCCCAAAAAAGACTTTAACCCCTCAATTGTGTACCCCATTGAACAGTAGAATCTAGTGTAGGTTGCTCCTTTACAGTCCCTCCCTCCTAAAACCATAAGAATTATAGTCCTCCCTCAGCCTTTCTTCACACTGGGATACCTTGAGACAAGAGAGGTAAAGCTTCACAAGGCATTAATTTGCAATGAGTTTGTGTAGGATTAGAGTTTTTCAACATCATCACTATAGACATTTTGGGAAGGATTGTTCTTTGTTGGTAAGTCTGTCCTGTGCGTTACACAATGTTTAGCAGCATCCCTGGCCTCTACCCCTAGGTACCAGTAGCATCCTCCCTTCCTCAGTTTATTTATGGCAACTAAAAATGTCTTCAGATATTGCCAAATTGCTCATGAGGGACAAATTTACACTTGGCTGAGAGCCAAGTGTTAAAAACAGTTTGTTTTTTTAGCATATGCAGATATGGTTATTAAAATAGAAAAAAAAAAAAGCTACCTATTTCGAAGCTTCCATCAATTAAACCAGCAAGAGAAGAGGATATTTCAAATCTCCTTTCTATTTGAGTGGTGGATATTTTCATAAAAATTCCACTTAGTGCTTTAGCAACATAGCTGAATGACAGGACTGTCGAGAAGAACTAAAAAACAGCAGAAAGAAAAGAGAAAATTGATTAATCAAAGAACTATATAATGTTTATAAGTACATGGAATTAAAATAGCTTTTTTCTTTACTTAAAAACATTTTTAGCATAAAAAGCATACTCATCTTTTTTCCTATACAAATTGGAACTTGTCAGCCCTATAACTTTTTTTAGTGATTTTTTTTTTTCAAGAGTTTCTGGGGGTATAGGTGGTTTGGGTTACATGGAGAGGTTCTTTAGTGGTGATTTATGAGATTTTAGTGCACCTGTCACCCAAGCAATGTACACTGTACCCCACATGTAGTCACCCTCACTCCCCTTCCAACAATTCCCCCGAGTCCCCAGAGTCCATTATACTGCTGTTGTTCCATTGCATCCTCATAGTTTAGCTCTTTCTTATAAGTGAGAATGTACAATATTTAGTTTCCCATTCCTGAGTTACTTCTCTTAGAATAATGATCTCCAGTTCCATCCAAGTTGCTGCCAAAGACGTTATTTCATTCCTTTTGATGACTGAGTAGTATTCCAAGGTGTATATAAGCCACATTTTCTTTACTTGTTTTTATTATTTATTATTATTTTTTAATTTTACTTTAAGTTCCAGGATACATGTGTAGAAAATGCAGGTTTGTTACATAGGTATATGTGTTCCATGGTGGTTTGCTGCAACTATTGACTCATCCTCTCAATTCTCTCCCCTCGCCCCCCAACTCCCAACAGGCCCTGGTATGTGTTGTTCCCCTCACTGTGTCCATGTGTTCTCACTGGCAGCTCCCACTTACAAGTGAGAACATTTCGGTGTTTGGTTTTCTGTTCCTGTGTTAGTTTGCTGAGGATGATGGCCTCCTGCTTCATCCATGTCCCTGCAAAGGACATGATCTCATTCCTTTTTATGGCTGTGTGGTATTCCATGGTGTATAGGTACCACATTTTCTTTATCCAGTCTGACATTGATGGGCATTTGGTTCGGTTCCATGACTTTGCTATTGTAAATAGTGTTGTAATAAACATACCTATGCATGCGTCTTTACAGTAGAATGATTTATAATCCTTTGGGTATATACTCAGTAATGGGATTGCTGGGTCAAATGGTATTTCTGGTTCTAGATCCTTGAGGAATTGTCATACTGTCTCCCACAATGATTGAAATAATTTACTTTCCCATCAACAGTGTAAAAGCGTTCCCATTTCTCCACAGTCTCACAAGCATCTCTTGTTTCTTGACTTTTTAATAATCACCATTCTGACTGGTGTGAGATGGTACCTCATTGTGGTTTTGATGTGCATTTCTCTAATGATCAGTGATGTTGAGCTTGCTTGTTTGTTTGTTGGCCACATAAATGTTTTCTTTTGAGAAGTGTCTATTCATATTCTTTGCTCACATTTTGATGGGTTTTTAAATTTTTTTCTTGTGCATTTTTGCAATCTACCCATCTGACAAAGGTGTAATATCCTGTAACAGTATTATCACTACACTAGTAAAGCATGATTTTCTAACTTGGTTACAACATTCGATTGTTAGAGGAGTATAATCAGGGTTGTTATTTCTAAATTAATATCGTTAACTGATTTATAGGAAGCCAGACACTGTTCTCAGATGGCCACGATGGTGAGCTATTCTTTATTTCCATGTGAATAGCATAGGCTAACTGGGAGGGTGCGCGGTAGTACATTTGCAAAGGTAGCATTTCCAGGAGCCCGCTAAAATATTGAACTTTGTGGAGGCAAAGAGGAATTTTATGACCAACAGAAGTGACTGTATCAATGTGAGACGTAGTAGTTGTAGATGTTTTAATTTCCAATTTTCTTTTAACAAAATTTATTGATTCATCCTTTCTCTTAAAGCTCATATCTACATCCTTAAGCTATTCCTTTAGCCCTACTATTAAAATATTACCTGCTTCTGAATGGCAGGTTTGTGTTCCCCCCCCCCAAATTTTTATGTTGAAACACAAATCTCCAGTGTGATGATAATTGGAGATGGGGCCTTTTAGGGGTACTTGGTCACAAGAGTAGAGCACCCTAATAATAAGAGAAATGAGAGATTCTCACCCTCTCTCTATGCCATATGAGGACACAGTGAGAAGATAACCATCTCCAAAGCAGAAAGAGGCCCTCATCAGAACTCAGTTATGCTGGCACCCTGATCTCAGACTTCCCAGCCTTCAGAAATGTGAGAAATAAAGTTCTGTTCTTCAGTTACCAATCTTTGTTATTCTGCCCTTCTAAACTGACTAAGAGACCCCTTCTTATCACCTTCTATATTCCCAGTGGTTTGCACCACCACGTCTTGCCTGAATAACTGCAGTAGTCTCTTGATACATCTTTCTAGTTCTGTTCAAGTCTGCCTAATGGAATCTTCTCAAAACAGTAGCTAGAGAAATCCTTTCAAAATAATTTAAAAATAAATAGATCATGCTGCCACTTAGTGTCTTCCCATGTGCCTTATAGCAATATCAAGTCTTTCCAATGGCCTACAAGACTGTGAATAATCTATTTCCTCATCTGAGAGGAGTCACCTCTGACAGCTTGCACAGACAGAAGTACATACAGTCTTTGTGTCAGAGAATAGTAATGAAAATTGTTCAGTCGTAATCATTTCAGAGACTATTATGGGCACCTCTTTTCACACAAACTAGAAAACCAAAACAAACAAACAAACAAAAAAACCAGATGGATTCCTGGAAATATACAACCTCCCAACATTAAACCAGAAATAAATTGAAATCTTTTTTTCTTTTTTTTTTTTTTTTGAGATGGAGTTTTGCTCTGTTGCCCAGGTTGGAGTGTAGTGGCATGATCTCGGCTCACTGTAAGCTCCGCCTCCTGGGTTCAAGCAATTCTCCTGCCTCAGCCTCCTGAGTAGCTGGGAGTATAGACGTGTGCCACCACACCCGTCTAGTTTTTGTATTTTTAGTAGAGATGGGGTTTCACCATATTGGTCAGGCTGGTCTCAAACTTCTGACTTTGTGATCTGCCTGCCTCGGCCTCCCAAAGTGCTGAGATTACAGGCATGAGCCACCGCGCCTGGCCCTGAAATATTAAATAAGACTGATAGACAACTAGCTAGATTAATTAAAAAAAAAAAAAAAAAAGAGGGAAGATCCAAATAAACACAGTAGGAAATTACAAATGACACCAACACCAGAGAAAACCAAAAAAGCCTCAGAGACTATTAGGAGCACCTCTTCTCATACAAACTAGAAAACTAAAAAAAAAACAAAAAACAAAAAAACAAAAACAAAAACAAAAAAAAGGATGGATTCCTGGAAATACACAACCTCGCAACATTAAACCAGGAGAAATCTTTAATAGACCAATAACATGGCAAACATTAAATTATTAATAAAAATCCTACAATCTAAAATAAAAACTGGACCAGAGAGATTCACAGTCAATTTCTATCAGATGTATAAAAAAGAGCAGGTACCAATCCTACTGAAATTATTCCAAAAATTGAGGAGGAGGGACTCCTTCCTAACCCATGCCATAACAAAATGGATGTTCATTAGGTTGTAGAGAAAAGGGAACACTTGTATACTGCTGTTGAGTATGTAAATTAGTTCTTCCACTGGGGAATACGATTTAGAGATTTCTCAAAGAACTTAAAACAGAGCTAGCATTTGACCCAGCAATCCCATGATTGGGTATATACCCAGAGAAATGTGAATTATTCTACTCAAATGATATATGTATTTGTATGTTCACTATAGCAATATTCACAATAGCAAATATATAGGACCTAGATGTCCATCAAGGGTGGACTGGATAAAGAAAATATGGTACATACATACTATGAAATACTATGTAGCCATAATAAATAAAACAATGTTATTTGCAGCAACATGGATTGAACTGGAGGTCATTATCCTAAGCAAATTAATGCAGCAACAGAAAAACAAATGCTGCATGCCTTCACTTACAAGTGGTGCTAAACATTAAGTACACATGGATGCAAAGAGGGAAACAATAGTCACCAGGGCCTACTTGAGGTTGGAGGTTAGGAGGAGAGTGAGGGTTGAAAGCTACCACCTATGGAGTACTGTGCTAACTACCTGGGTAGTGAAATCATTTGTATATCAAACCTCAGGAACATGCAATTTACCCATGAAAGTAAGCTGCACATGTCCTCACGAAGCTAATATAAACGTTAAACACAAAACAAAACAAACAAACAAAATCTTTGGGAAAAAAAAAAAAAAGGAAAAATGTGAAAGGGAGTGATTTCAACCAAATGACAGAAGAGGAAGCCTAGGACCCTCATTCTCCCATAAGACAGGTTTAACAACAAATAAACTAAATCCCTTTGTGGGAACTCCAGATACCAATTACAAGGTTTCTGCACCAATAAGTTAGCATAAATATAACATGGAAAGAAACATCATGATTCTCATTATTCTGTCTCACCAGAGACCCTCCCATCCCACACTGTGTCATGCAGTGGGGAGGAAGCATCTAAATTCCCTATGTCCAATGTTTTTACCTTTAGGGTGACTACCAAAGGTCTAGCCTCTGTCTTGCCTATATTCAAGTACTGATAGAAATGAAGAAGTAGGTTGGGTATCTCTCTAAACAAAGACAATAAATGTGCATCAGAATCTGCACTACCACAGAAAGACTAGGTGCAACACCAGCATAATTTACTATGATGCTAGAGAGGTCACAGTATCACAGACACGAGAGAGGGTTTTTTTGTTTGTTTGTTTGTTTTTTGTTTTGCTTTGTGTTTTGTTTTGTTTTATTTTGTTTTGTTTTGTTTTGAGACGGAGTCTTGCTCTGTCACCCAGGCTGGAGTGCAGTGGCTTGATCTCAGCTCACTGCAAGCTCTGCCTCCCAGGTTCATACCATTCTCCTGCCTCAGCCTCCCAAGTAGCTGGGACTATAGGCATCTGTCACCATGCCTGGTTAATTTTTTTTTTTTTTTTTTTGTATTTTTTTAGAAGAGATGGGGTTTCACCATATTGACCATGCTGTTCTCAAGCTCCTGACCTCAGGTGATCTGCCCACCTTGGCCTCCCGAAGTGCTGGGATTACAGGCTTGAGCCACCTCACCTGGCCACAGAGAGGGCCAGGTGAGTAGAAACCAGCAAACCTTTTCAAATAGAAGATTACACATGAGCCGAAGCACACAGAGAGGAAGGCATGCCCAGAAAAGCCTGAGAGGAGTCCAGAGTCTCTCTAGCCATGTAGAATGCAAAAAGTTCTCCCTCTGGAAAACTGGACTACAAAGTCTGAAAAGTTGTTGGATTTATCAAATGCAGACTTTTTTCCATGAAAAAATAACAGGGCATATAAAGAAAGAGAGACCCCCCACCCCCGCCCAACAAATTCAAAGGAGTAAATTAAGTCTTCAGATTAGCCACAGCTGGTTTTTAAACATGTACACCTCCCACACTGGACTGAAGCCTGAACTATTTAACCAAGTAACTAAAATACTTAGGAAAAATAAACAAAAACATGCACACCAGAGTGGAATGAGATAAGCTTCAAGAGACCTCTGTCATTCCAACTCTATAGGAGACTATGAACTTGCTTACACACTGAGCACATTGCTACTACAACTAGCATCAGAGAAAGCCATCATACAAAGACTCTCTATAACCAAGGAATTCATACAGAATATTTACCCATTAAAGTACAAAGAGCCAAATTAAGCTACAATAAACTACAAACATTAAAGTCACATACTTGAGGGGGAAAATAAATTTTAAAAAACTAGTCAAATGAAAAATAAATAAGAATATTTAGGCCAGGCACAGTGGCTCACACCTGTAGTCCCAGCACTTTGGGAAGCCAAGGCATGTGGATCATGAGGTCAGGAGATTGAAACCATCCTGGCCAACATGGTGAAGCCCCACCTCTGCTGAAAATACAAAAATTAGCTGGGCGTGGTGGCGAGCACCTATAATCCCAGCTACTCCGGGGGCTGAGGTAGGAGAATCACTTGAACCCAGGAGGTGGAGGTTGCAGTGAGCCGACATCGTGCCACTGCACTCTAGCCTGGCGACAGAGCAAAACTCCGAAAAAAATAAAAAATAAAAAAAAAGAATAATTAGAAGAAATACTCTACCCAAATGAGAGAAAAACAAACAAAGACAATTTTGTGAATATGACAAAATAGGGTTCTGTAATACCCCAAAAGATTATACTAGCATTCCAATTGATCCAAACCTAGATGAAATCTTTGGAATATAAAATAAAGAATTCAATAGGTTGATTATAAACCTACTCAAAGAGACACCTGAAAAAGGTGAAAGCCTACATTAAGAAATTAAAACAACCATTCAGGATATGAAGGAAACATTTTATAAAGTGATAGATATCTTAAAGATAAACCAGTCAGAACTTTTGGAAATGAAAGACAAATTTAGAAATTACAAAATGCAGTGAAAAGTTTCAACAATAAACTAGAACAAGTAGAAGAAAAAAATTCAAACTTCAAAGACTGGGCTTTTAAATTCACCCAAACAGACAAAAATAAAGAAGAATAAAAAAATAAATGAAGTTTTCAAGATCTATGGGATTATGGCAAAGGGCCAAACCTAAGAAGAATTGGTATTCCTGAGGGAGAAAACAAAAAGTCTTGGAAGCATATTTCAGGGAACAATTGAGGAAAATTTCCCTGGTCTTGCAATAAATTTAGATATTCAAGTATGAGAAACTCAAACAATTCCTGGAGATTCACTGCAAAAAGGTCATCACCAAGGTCTATAGTCATCAGGCTACATAAAGTCTGTATGAAAAATTCATAGCTATTATACTATCTTTTATTGCCTTCAATACAGTTACATGATCCAGCTCAACCTCTGGTAATCACTGCTTTTTATCTCAATATAAGGATTTGGGATAACAGTTCAGCCTTCCATTCCATGTGTCCTCCAGCATAAAGTTAGAGAAGCTCCAAAGTCCTGCTCAACAGAGTAGCTGAGTAAAAAAGGTAGAGCTTATTAGCCTTGGGGCTTCTCTTCCACAGGTAATTCCCTCAATATCCCTGCAGTAATAGATCATAATCTCCCCCAAAGCAGTTTCTCATTCAGGGGACTGAGGAAGTCATGGATTAAAAAAATGTTTGGCAAACCACAGAGCAATATGGTTTACTGACAGCTGGTCTTCACCTTCAGGTTCATCTTCTTCCCCTCTTTCTGACCTCCCAGGGTTTACAATAACTGAGATTCGTAAGGGTGCAAAGGTAGGCAGTCCTCCCCTGTGCTCACTACTATAAAGAGTGACTATCACAACTAGGTAAATGTGAACACACAGGACAAAATATCAAGATTATTGAGGAAAATAAAGCCCTTCAAAAGAGAGAGACAGAGAGAGAAAATAACTGGTATGCAGACATCATAGAAGTAGATGTTCTAGAAGACAACAGGAATTTAAAGTAAATATAATAAATACACAAAATATATAAGGAAAAATATTAGTAAAGTGAAATAAACTCAAAATAAGATTTAAAAAGTACAAGTGTAAAACATGAAGTGCAAAATATGTAATAGTTTAAAATAATATATGGATAAAAACAAGAAAGCATGAGTTAGAAAATTAAACAGAATTTTATTTTAAAAATTTGGAAATACATACATATATATGAAAGTATAAAGTATATAAAGATTTTAATTAAAATTAACAATAAATTAATAATGAATTCCTTAAAAAGAGAAAAATTAAAGAGGATAAATATTTAAAGAAATAATAATTGTTAATTTCCCAATATTCAACAAAAATATAAAAACTTCAGGATGAGAGTGCCCATTGAAAACCCAGTGAAAGACATAAGTAAGAACACATACATATATGGAGAAAGTTTAGTAAAACATAAGAATATCAGTGGCAAGAAAAAATGTTGAAATCTTTAAGGAAAGAAAACATTTTACTTTTTAACAGCAAGTGTGGATGTACAAAAGATTAATAATACTTTTACAGTATTGAAGTAAGAGAACATGAAATCCATAATTTTGTATTTAACCAAATAGTCATTCAACTGTAAAAAAAACATATCCTCAAGCATATAAGGTCTCAAAAGTTTGGCATGAAAAGATTCACACTGAAATCCATTTTGGAAGAAATACTTAAATAAAACAAGAATAAAATATAAATGATATTGTGTGAGATTTGCAAAACAAGGTGAATAAAATACTTGGTAATTTTGTTATTGTCTTAAAAAAAAAATAAGACCAAAAATAGAAAAGGAGGGAAAATAGGTGTAGTATCCAAAATTTAAAACTTTAGATTAAAAATCCAGATACTATTCGAGAGTATAGAAGTTAAGAAGGCATACCAAAGAACTTGAGAACTTATGCTTTAGTCTGTTTGGGACTTCTACTGAAAACATTGCAAAATATAGCATATAACAAAACTGGGAATGTTATAAACAACAGAAATTTACTTGTCACACTTTTAGAGTCTGAAAAGTCTGTTATCATGGCAGGGTCATCTTCTCACTGTAATCTCACATGTTGGAAGGGGAAAAAGAGCTCTCTGGGGCCTCTCTTATAATGACTCTAAACCGATTAATGAGACATCTGCTTTCATGACCTAATCAATTGCCAATATCCCTACAATTGAATGGAGGGAGGGCATAATATTCAGAGCATAGCAATAGGCTACAGTTTGCCTTGTTACAAAAATAGATATATCAATTCAAATAGCGTAAGAAAATATTAAAAGTCAGGTGAGAAGGGAGTAAATTGGCATCATATTCCAAGATAGTGGAAAAAAATCTGACTATATAAAATACAATAAATGTAAAGGGACAAAATTGCTAGTTTAAAGCTAGAGATATTTCAATTTGAATATTTTCCAAAAAACCTAAATATATGCTCTTTATAAGAGGTAATTCTAAATTGTGAGGAAGTGATGATAATAAAGGAATAAGAAATGTAACAATTAAAAGAAAATCTTATAGCCATATAAATAATAGCCCAAATAGACTTATAGAAACATCATTATGGATACAGGTGTCTACATATTGATATACGTAAATCACCCTGAAAGATAAAATGATTATAAAATATTCAACTTAACAGCTGCAAAATATTAAACAAAAATCAATATGATTATTGTAATTAGAGGAAATTTCAATGTATCCTTTTTCTCAATTATTATAGGTCACTAGTCAAAATATTAGCAAAGACATAGAAGATCTAAATAATACAATTAACAAGACACATATAAAATTCTACATCCAACAATTCAAAAGACATGCATTTTTCTCAAGTACACAAGGGAGAATTACAAAAATTGATGATATATTTGGACATAAAAACATCTCAACAGTACACATGGACACAAAGAAATGAACCATAGATGCCGAGGCCTACTTTAGGGTGGAAGGTACAGGGAGGGTGAGAACTTATCAAGTACCTATTGGTTACTATGCATATTACATGAGAATTAAAGTAATCTGTACACCAAACTCTCATGACACACAATTTACCGATGTAACAAACCTGCACATGTACCCGCTGAACCTAAAATAAAAGTTAGAAAAAAAGAATTCCAACAAATTTCAAAAAGTAGGTGTCATACAGATAATACCTGCCACAATACAACTATGGCAGACACTACTAGAAAACATTTCTAAAGAAAAATCCCCACATATTTGAAGGAAAATCTTATTTTTAAATAATTTGTGTATTAATGAAGAAATTATAATAAAATTTTAATTAAAAGTTTAGAACCAATAAGGCATGAGATAAGTGAATGCTATTTAAAAAAATATGTTGGGACTTCTGGTTTCCAGTTCTGAAGACAAGTAGGTTGGAGGGTGCCATTTTGTCCTAACAACAAGAAAAACACTAAACTGACTGAAAAGCAACAACTCTTCCTGGATCCATAAAAGAGGTGACGACATATGGCAACACACTGTCTCCAAGATTGAAGAGACAAACCCCATAAGGGAGTTATAAGCTGACTTTCTGGAGCAGAAACTCATAAACAGAAACAACAAAGTAAACAATGCCAAGGCAAAATAAATAAATAAATAAATAATAAAAAATCTGTACCATAATTGAATTGTTGGAGTCTCAATGTGAACAAGTCTGAGGGCTAAACATTCCAGTCGAGGACCTCAGTCGAGGACACCACTTTTTATGATTGTTCTCCCCAAGATCCCAAACTGGATCTTATAGTAAATATTGGGGGAAAAATTCTCTTGTTCCATCAGTGTGAAGGCATTTTGAAATAAGCCAGAGCATTCTGTTGTTAATAGGGATTATAGGACTTGCCCTCAGGAGAAACTAGTTAATTGGAATCTCATAAACTCTGGTGTTGTCTGAGTCTAAGTGACCTGAGGTAAAGGAAATATCCAACTTCAACCAGTCCTGGACTTCCATATGAGAAAGAAAAATACTCAGTTCCAGCCCACTATAGCCATTCTTTTCTGCCTAGGGAGGAAAAATTAAAATAAACAAACTAACAACAACAACAACAACAAAAACCACGAGAAGCACTTGTGAAATTTACAGTCCGAAGGTCCAGGTTTATTCAAATACTGATACCTAAGCACAGAATTATAGGATGCTTCTTCTCCTGACCATGCCTTACCAAGACATTATTAAAGGCCTATGCATATCAGCTTTTTAAAACCCAACACATTCTGATTCACTATCAAGAAAATATTACAAGTCACCTGAAAGGCAAGTAATGCAATTAGAAGAGAGAGAGCAAGAATCAGGACCAAACTCAAGTATGGCAGAGAGGTTGGAATTATCAGGCTGGGGTTTTAAGACAACTGTGAGCAATATGCTAAGGGCTGTAACAGAAAAAAAAGAAAAAAAAAAAAAAAAAGACAGCATGTAACAACAGAACAGTTAAGCAATTTAAGCAGAGACAAAGTTTCTAAAAAAAAAAAAAAAACCAGAAACAAATGCTAGAGACCAAAACATTGTAGCAGAAATGAAGAATTCCTTTGAAAAGCATATTAGTATACTTGACATGCCTCACAAAAGAATATATGAACTTCAGGATATATCAATTAAACTCTTCAAAACTAAAAGCAAAAAGAGTAAAGACTGAGAATAATCCAAGTAAAATATCCAACAGCTGACGGATAACTATTAAAGGAGCAACCTACATATAATGGGCACACTCGGTAAAGAAAAAAGAAAACAGGAAACAGAAGAAATAATTGATTCAATAACAACTATTTCCCCAAATTTATGTCAGACATAATAAACAACAGATCATAGAAGTTCACGTTCACAGAAAAACGAGCAGGATAAATGCCCCCCAAATAATTCACCTATTAATATCATTTTCAAACTGCAGAAAATAAGCAGACAAAGGAAAAGCTAATCCAAATAAAGCTAACTGCCTACTTATATAAGAACAAACATAAGAAATTGCATCTGACTTCTCAGGAGCCATGACTGCACAAAAAGTGGAATAAAATATGTAAAGCATTGATAGAAAACAGAAACAACAACCTAAAATTATAAACCCTGTGTAATTATCCTCTAACATGAAGGAGAAATAAGGATTTCTCAAACAAAAATTAAAGAAGTTTTTTGTCAGTTTATTTGCCTGACAAGATGCTAAAAGAATTTTTTTTAGAGAAAGAGAAAATACTATAGATCAAAAACTCAGAACTTCATAAATAAAGGCAGGTATGGTAGAAAAATAAGTTAGGGTAAAATAAAAAGTATTATTCTTATACATAACTGATCTAAGAAATGGTTATTTAAAATAATTCTACAATGTATTTTATTATGTAGGCTTACACATAAATGTAAAAAATGTAACAATGGTACAACAAATGGGAGAGAAGAATAGAAGAATAGAACTTTTTTTTTTTTTGAGACAGAATCTCACTCTGTCACCCAGGCTGGAGTTTCATGGCATGATCTTGGCTCCTGAAAACTCTGCCTCCCAGGTTCCAGCAATTCTTACGCCTCAACCTGAGTAGCTGAGATTACAGGCATGTACTTCCATATCTGGGTAATTTTTGTATTTTTAGTGGAGCGAAGTTTCACCATATTTACCAGGCTGGCCTCAAACTCCTGGCCTCAAGTAATCCCACCCATCTCAGCCTCCCAAAGTGCTGAGATTAAAGGTGTGAGCTACTACGCCTGGTTAATAATTTGTTTTTACAAGCTATTCACACTACCCATGAAGCAGTATGGTGGTGTGTGAAAGTAGACTTGAATTAGTTGTAAATGTATATTGCAAGCATCAGGGCAACTACTATACAAGTCAAAGAGGAAATGTAATGAATATGCCAAGAAAGGAGAAAATATAGTATCATATAAAATGCTCCTTTAAAACCAAAAAAGCACAAAAAGGGTGGAAGACAAATGTAGAAACAAAGATCAAGAACAACAGATAAAAATACAGTAAGAAATATGGTAGCTATTAATTCAACTACAGGCAAGCACCACATCATGACATTTTAGTCATCAATGGGCTACATATATGATAGTGGTCCCATTAGCTTATAACACTATATTTTACTGTACCTTTTCTATGTTTAGATAAAAAAACCATACCATTGTGTTACAATTCCTGCAGTATTTAGTACAGTAACATGCTTTATGTAAGTACACTTTATGATGTGTGCAAAGTTGAAAAATAAAGACTAACAATGCACTTCTCAGAATACATTTCTGTCATTGAATGTCACATGACCGTGTAATAGTAATGAAGGTTAACATCAATGATCTTAATGGAGCAATTAAAAGATTGAGAGCATCACAGTAGATCAAATAACAAGAGCCTACTATATGTTGTGTACATGACACTCACTTTGAATATAAAAACACATAAAGATTAACAGTATATCGATGGAGAAGAATATTTCATGCTAACAATAATCACAAGAAATCAGAAGCAGCAAAATTAATTTCAGATACAGCAAATCTCAAAGCAAGAAAAGTTATAAGAGGTTAAAAAAAGGGGGTGGTAGACATTACATAATGATAAGGAGATCAGTTCTCAAAAAAATATATAATACTCCTTAACATATATGCACCCAACAATAGAGAATCAAACTCTGGGAAGTAGAACTGCAAGGAGAAATGGATGAATACACTATCATGGTTGGAGAAATCAACACTCCTCTATGAGAAATGGGCAGATCCAGCAGGCAGAAACAGATAGAACATAGATGACTTTAACAACACCATTAATTAACTGCATATAATAAACATCTATATATTACTTCAGTAACAGCAGTAAAATAGACATTCCTCTGAAGCTCACAAGGAAGGTTCACTAAAAGAGACAACATTCTAAGCTATAAAATATATCTCATCAATTAAAAAAATGTGATAACATTTGTTCTCAGACCACAATGGAATTAAACTAGAATCAGTAACAGAAAGATAACTGGAAAATCCACAAATATGTGAAGATTAAAAAACACATTTTTAAGTAACACTTAGGTGAAAGGAAATCTCAAGATAAATTTTTAAATATTCTGACTAAATAAAAATAAAAACACAATTCCTCAAAATGTGTGAGAGGTCGCAAAAGCAATGCTTAGAGGGAAGTTTATCGCACTGAATGCATATATGAGAAAAGAAGAAAGATCTGAAATCAGTATCTAAGTTTCTACCTTAGGAAACTTGGAAAAGAAGACCAAATGAAATTCAAAGCAATAAGTAAACAAATAAAAAAAATTAGAACACAAATCAATGACATTAACAACAGGAATTCAATAGAGAAAATATACACAACTGAAGACTGGTTCTTTACAAACGTCCATAAAATTGCTAGCATTCTAACCAGGTTAACTACGGAAAAAAAAGAGAGAGAAAACACTAATTACTATTATTAGAAATAACAGAGGGGATACCACTACAAATCCCACAGACATTAAAATGAAGGAAAGAATCTTAAGAGCCGTGGGACAAAAGCACCAGGTAACCTATAAAGGAATGCCTGTCATATTAACAGCAGATTTCTCAGCAGAAATTCTATAAGCTAGGAAGAATTAGGGTCTTATTTTTGGTCTCCTCAAATAAAACTATTATAAGCCAAGAATTTTGTATCCAGTGAACCCAACCATTATATATGAGGGAAAGTTACAGTCTTTTTCAGACAAACAAATGCTGAGAGAATTCACCAGTGCCAGATCACCACTACCAGGTCACCACTACAATAACTGCTAAAAGAAGCGCTAAATCTTGAAACAAATTCTGGAAATACATCAAAACAGAACCTCTTCAAAGCATAAATCTCAGGGAACCTATAAAACAAAAATACATTTTGAAAAGAAAAAACAAAAACAAAAAAACCAAGGTACACAGGCAATAAATAGCACAATGAATGGAATGGTACCTCACATCTCAATACTAACATTGAATGTAAATGGCCTAAACGCTCCACTTAAAAGGTACAGAACTGCAGAATGTATAAGAATTCACAGACCAACTATCTACTGCCTTCAAGAGACCCACTTAACATAAGAACTCATATAAACCTAAAGACAAGATGTGGAAAAAGGCATTTCACGCAAATAGGCACCAAAAGCGAGCAGAGATAGCTATTTTTATATCAGACAAAACAAACTTCAAAGCAACAGCAGTTAAGAAAGACAAACGGAGATATTATTTAATGGTAAAGGGCATCTTCCAACAGCATAATGTCATAATTCTAAACATATGTGCACCTAACATTGGAACTCCCACATCTATTAAACAATTACAAATAGACCTAAGAAATGAGATAGACAGCAACACAATAATAGTAGGGGACTTCAATACTCCACTTACAGCACTAGACAGGTCATCAGGACAGAAAGTCAACAAAGAAACAATGGATTCAGACTACAACTTGGAACAAATGGACTTAGCAGATATGAACAGAACATTCCATCCAACAACTGCAGAATAAACATTCTATTCAACAGTGCATAGAATTTTTTCCAAGATAGGCCATATGTTAGGCCACACAACAAGCCTCAATAAATTTAAGAAAATGGAAATTATATCAAGAACTCTCTGAGACCACAGGGGAATAAAACTGGAAATCAACTCCAAAAGGAACCCTGAAAACCATGCAAATATATAGAAATTAAATAACCTGATCCTGAATAATAATTGGGTCAAAAACAAAATAAAGATGCAAATTAAAAAATTCTTCAAGCTGAATGACAATAGCGACACAACCTATAAAAACCTCTTGGATACACCAAAAGCAGTGCTAAGAGGAAAGTTCACAGCCCTAAACACCTACATCAAAAAAACTGAAAGAACACAAACTGACATTCTAAGGTCACACCTCAATGAACTAGAGAAACAAGAACAAACCAAACCGAAACCAGCAGAAGAAAGGAAATAACCAAGCTCAGAGCAGAACTAAATGAAATTGAAACAAAAACAAAAGATAAATGAAACAAAAACTGGTTCTTTGAAAACACAAATAAAATTGAGTGACCATTAGCGAGATTAACCATGAAAAGAAGAGAGAAAATCCAAATAACCTCAATAAGAAATGAAATTGGGTATATTACAACTGACACCGTAGAAATAGAAAAGATCATTCAAGGCTGCTATGAACACATTTATGTACATAAACTAGAAAACCTAGAAGAGAATGATAAATTCCTGAAAACGTACAACCCTCCTAGTTTAAATGAGGAATAATTAGATACCCCGAACAGACCAATAACAAGCAGTGAGTTTGAAATGGTAATTTTAAAATTACCAACAAAAAATGTTTAGGACCAAATGCATTCACAGCAGAAATCTACCAGATATTCAAAGAAGAATCGGTACCAATTCTTTTGACACTAGTCTGCAAGACAGAGAAAAGGGAACCCTCCCTAATTCATTCTAAGAAGCCAGCATCACCCTAGTACTGAAACCGGGAAAGGCCAAAAAAGAAAACTACAGACCAATATCCCTGATTAACATAGACACTAATATCCTTAACAAAATACTAACTAATCAAATCTAACAACATATCAAAAAGATAATCCACCATGATCAAGCGGGTTTCATACAAGAGATACAGGGATGGTTTACCATACACAAGTCAATAAATGTGATACACCACATAAACAGAATTTTTAAAAAATCACATGATCATCTCAATAAATGCAGAAAAAACATTCAATTAAATCTAGCATCATTTTATGATTAAAACTCTCAGCAAAATCAGCATACAAGGGACATACCTTAATGTAATAAAATCCATCTATGACAAACCCACAGCAAACATAATACTGACTGGGGTAAATTTGACAGCATTCCTTCTAAGAACTGGAGCAACACAAGGATGCCAACTCTCCCCACTCTTCTTGAACATAGTGCTGGAAGTCCTAGCGAGGGCAATGAGACAAGACACAAGAGAAAGAAATAAAGAGCTTCCAAATTGGTAAAGAGGATGTCAAACTGTTACTGTTTGCTAACAATATGATTGTTTACCTCAAAAACTTTAAAGACTCCTCCAGAGAGCTCCTAGAACTGATGAAATAATTCAGCAAAGTTTCCAAATACTGCAAGATTAATGTAGACAAATCAGTAGCTCTTCTATACACCAACAGTGACCAAGCTGAAAATCAAATCAACAACTCAACCACTTTTACAATAGATGCAAAAAAAAAACAAAACAAAAACAAAAACAAAAAAAAAAAAACTTAGATATATACCTAACCCAGGAGGTGAAAGACATCTACAAGAAAAACTACAAAACACTGCTGAAAGAAATCATAGATGACAAAAACAAATGCAAACACATCCCATGTTCATGGATGGACAGAATCAATATTGAAAAATGACCATACTTTCAATTAAATTAAAGTATAAATCCAATGCAATCCTATCAAAATACCACCATCATTCTTCACAGAATTAGAAAAAAAATTCTAAATTTCATATGGAACCAAAAAAGAACCTGCATAGCCAAAGCAAGATTAAGCAAAAAGAACAAATCTGGAGTCATCACACTACCTGATTTCAAACTACACTATAAGGCCATAGTCACCAAAACAGCGTTATACTGGTATAAAAATAGGCTCATAGATCAATGGAACAGAATAGAGAAACCAGAAATAAATCCAAATAATTACAGCCAACGGGTCTTTGACAAAGCAAACAAAAACACAAAGTGAGAAAAGGACACCCTTCTCAACAAATGGTGCTGAGATAATTGGCTTACCATAGGTAGGAGAATAAAACTGGGGCCTCATCTCTCACCTTATAAAAAATTAACGCAAGATAACATTGGAAAAACCCTTCTAGACATTGGTTTAGGCAAGGGTTTTATGACCAAGAACCCAAAAGCAAAAGCAATAAAAACAAACATAAATAGCTGGTACTTTATTAAACTAAAGAGCACTTACATGGCAAAAGGAACAGTCAGCAGAATAAACAGACAACCTGCACAGTAGGAGAAAATCTTCACAATCTATACATCTGTCAAAGGACTAATATCCAGAATCTACAATGAACTCAAACAAATCAGCAAGAAAAAAATCCCATCAAAAAGTGGGCTAAGAAAATAAATAGAAAATTCTCAAATGAAGGTATACAAATGGCTGACAAATATGAAAAAATGCTCAACATCATTAATGATCAGGGAACTGCAAAATCAAAACCACAACGTGATACCACCTTATTCCTGCAAGAATGGCCATAATCAAAAAATCAAAACACAGTTGGCATACATGCAGGGATCCGGGGACAGTTCTACACTGCTGGTGGGAATGTGAACTAGTACAACCACTACGGAAAACAGTGTAGAGACTTCTCAAAGAACTAAAAGTAGAACACCACAAAGATACTCCTCGAGAAGAGCAACTCCAAGACACATAATTATCAGATTCACCAAAAGTGAAATGAAGGAAAAAATGTTAAGGGCAGTCAGAGAGAAAGGCTGAGTTACCTGCGAAAGGAGGCACATCAGACTAACAGCAGATCTCTCTGCAGAAACCCTACAAGCTAGAAGAGAGTGGGGGACAATACGCAACATTCTTAAAGAAAAGAATTTTCAGCCCAGAATTTCATATCCAGCCAAATTAAGCTTCATAAGTGAAGGAGAAATATAATCCTTTACAGACAAGCAAATGCTGAGAGATTTGTGTCACCACCAGGCTTGCCTTACAAGAGCTCCTGAAGGAAGCACTAAACATGGAAAGAAACAATCAGTAACAGCCACTGCAAAAATATGCAAAATTGTGAAGACCATCAATGCTATGAAGAAATTGCATCAATTAACAGGTAAAATAACCAGCTAACATCATAATGATAGGATTAAATTTACACATAATGATATTAACCTTAAATGTAAATGGGCTAAATGGCCCAATGAAAAGACACAGACTGGCAAATTGAATAAAGATTCAAGACCCATCAGTGTGCTATATTCAGGAGACCCATCTCATGTGCAAAGACATGCACAGGATCAAAATAAAGGGATGGAGAAAGATCTACCAAGCAAATGGAAAGCAAAGAAAAAAAAAAAAAAAGCAGGGGTTGCAATGTTAGTCTCTGATAAAACAGGCTTTAAACCAACAAAGATCAAAAGAGACAAAGAAGGCCACTACATAATGGTAAAGGGATCAAATCAACAAGAAGAGCTAACTATCCTAAATATATATGCACCCAATCCAAGAGCACCCAGATTCATAAAGCAAGTCCTTAGAGACTTACAAAGAGACTTAGATTCTCACATAATAGTAATGGAGTAATTTAACACCCCTCTGTCAATATTAGACAGATCAATGAGACAGAAGGTTAACAAGGACATTCAGGACATGAACTCAGCTCTGCACTAAGCAGACCTAATAGACATCTACAGAATTCTCCACCCCAAATCAACAGAATATACATTCTACTCAGCACCACATCACATTTAATCTAAAATTGACCACATAATTGGAAGTAAGGCACTACTCAGCAAGTGTAAAACAACAGATACCACAGCAAACTGTCTCTCAGACCACAGTGCAATCAAATTAGAACTCAGGATTAAGAAACTCACTCAAAACCACATAACTACAGGGAACCTGAACAACCTGCTCCTGAATGACTACTGGGTAAATAGCAAAATGAAGGCAGGAATAAAGATGTTCTTTGAAACCAATGAGAACAAAGAAACAATGTATCAGAATCTCTGGGATACAGCTAGAGCAGTGTGTAGAGGGAAATTTATAGCACTAAATGCCCACAAGAGAAAGCAGGAAAGATCTAAAATTGACACCCTAACATCACTATTAAAAGAACTAGATTAGTCTTGATGATGCCAGAGCTTTGAGCATTGGTGGGTACAGAGACACGGGGATCCTTTTCAGGAGAGTGTAGCTTTATGGAGCTGCCTCTTAATCAGCACCAAGGGAGGTGAGATGGGCAAGCCATGGAAGGCTGCTCTGAGCCTGATGGTTTCCTCTGTGTGCCTTTCATACACACCTGAGAACTCTGGAGGTAAAACCTATTGGACATATCTGCAGGGCACAGATCTCAGAGATTTTATTTATACTCATTTAACATGAATTAATTACTTTAAAAATTTATAAAATGCAAATGTCATACAATTAATTTAATTAGGTATTGAATCCATAATGTGCCAAGTATTTTGTAAGGCACTTTACACACCCTAAATCCTTATTCCAAATATTGACTTCCTACTTTATAGAGGCACACAATGATGCTCAGAAAGGGTAAATAACCTACTAATGTTTATACTGCAGGCAAGTAGAAGAGACATATTGACGTCAAAGTTGATCAGACTTCAAAGGCCACGATATTTCATCAGAACTATGAAGGCTATTCTTGAAACGAATACAAGCTGATTGTTTGAACCACATTTTTGGATCTAATAGATGTATGGCTGTTAGCATAACATCGATATTGAAGCATGTTTTATGACATCTTGCATCTAATGCATTTTTCTTTTTCCATGAGTACCACAAGATAAGCAGTATAATTATTTACACATTAGGAAGAGATAAAAGGCACAGAGAATGCTCTTTGACTTCTGAAAATATTCTAGAATTTTACAACTGGCATCTTTAGCTTATGTATTAGAAAGGTTGTTAGTTAATTTGTACTGTTTTATCTTCATTGTACGTATATATTAGTCTCCAAACATGTTGTCATGTCTTGAATGAAATAAGGAGAAAACCATTAGCCTGAATTACACTCAAACCATATTTCCGTTCAGAATAAAATCAAATCCATAAAAATGATGGAAAGCATTCTTCTGCTATGATGGTTCTCTAAATCCAGGAGCACCTGAAAATTATTTGAAGTGCTTATTTAAAAAGCATTATGTTTGTTCTCCTGAGTCAGAAGCTGCTGGGTGTGGGACTGGATTGCTATTTTGACAACTTCTCAGTAGATTCTCACTCAGCATCTCACTCACTCAAATTAGTATAAAGCCTTACATTAATTTTCCTGGCTTTGGGTCTACATTTCTCAGTTCTCCACAATTGTTCTCTCCCTCTACGCTCTTTAATTCATCCCATAATTCCAATACTTCCAAGACTTAACCAAGAATAAAACGAATCTATGAAATAACTGTGACACATTAATCAAATACATTTTGGGGCAACTGTATCAACAAACAGCCTATAAATGATAATGAAATGGTCTCATTGTCAGAAGTAACATGTGAGGTTCGTTGTCTCCTTGGCCAAGGAGAACAAGGACATGGACACACAAAGAATAAGGTTGAGAGTGGAAGTTTAATAGTCAAAAGAAAGAGAATAGCTCTGTGCTGCAGAGAGGGGTCCCAGAAAAATGAGTTTCTAGATGCACAGTGAAATGTAGGGGAGTTTTATACATGACATCATGAGGAGACAGTGCCTGATTTACATAGGGTGCAAAACACTGTTTAGACCAGGTGTGCCATTTTCATGGGATGCAACTTTTTGGTAGCCCCCAGCTTATCCTTTAATTGTGCAGGCGAGTTCTCTGCCTGAGCTGTACCATGTTGCGAACTCCTCTGTTACTGTAGACGTGGTCACAACAACAAAAAAGAAGATGAAGCCTCCATTTGGACATGCCTGGCCTGCAGGTGGCCCTTTTTGATTGGCACAGCTGCTGGCATTTCCCTGTGCAAGCTTCCAACTTGCTTATCTGTGCTTGCAGCTCAATTCCCAGGCTCCTCTTCGTT